>NW_006921594.1:21244101-21267520 GCF_000298275.1 Orycteropus afer afer | reverse complement strand
TTAACAACCTGTGATATGCAGATGACACAACCTTGCTTGCTTAAAGTGAAAAAGACATGAAGCACTTACTGATAAAGATCAAAGATTACAGCGTCAGTATGGATTTATGAACCAAACCAAAACCAAATCAAATTCACTACTGTGGAGTTGGATCCGACTCACAGTGAACCCTCCTTGAGTTTCTGAGGTGGTATCTCTATGGAAGTTAATCACCCAATTGTGAATAGTCTTAGTTAAATATTACTGCTGAGACCAACCTTTCCTCAGACAACTATTATTAAGAAAAGGCTTTAATTTTCATGAAATGACCCAGAAAGCATTAAAATCAAAGGAACTTTATAGTCCTATCATCTGCTGTTATTCACTATCTGGGGAATTTTATTCATTTTACTCTTTAAATTTTAAGACTCATGTTTAGTGATTATTTCCTTCTTCTTACAGATGCATATGCATTTCAACCCTGAGCACAACCAGACAATCCCTTCAATGATATTTTGTTATCTCCATATGGTGTTCCCCATTGCAGCTATTCCAAAACTTTCCACACTCCATACGTCCCTCAAGCCCTCTCCCTCCAGTTTCATCACTTGTTCTCAGATCCAGGAGGAGATGGTCTTTTCTTTCCTTACAAGTCAAATGTGAAGATTGTAAATTCAGTCTCATTATTAAGAGATTCCAATTTATGGGGCAAAGAGTCAGAAAATCCTTCAATTAAGATAAAGTGGCTAGGCTGAAGAGACTGCAGAAAGGCATAACTAATTGCATTTTAAACAACGATGGTGTCCCTGTCTCTAATCCATAGTGCTTACTTACTATAATAATTGTCATCCAAATTGATCATAAATACCACAAAATCTCTTATTGAGTTCCCTGTTACTATGTCTTCAGCATAGATTTAACATTTCTGAGGTTTCACATTGAAAGGTTGCTGTGAAGTATTTTAAGTGGTATTACTTTTAATCCACTCATTGGGGGCATTTATCTGTTTTTATTCCCTAAATTTTAACCAGGTAACAATTTTATCTAGTTTTTTTCTTCCATAGGGATACCTCCTCAGAAACCCAAGGAGAGGTCACTATGAGTCAGATCTGACTCCATGGTAGTGGGTTGCTTTAGTTTCTTTCTTTAATTTCATCTGTATTATTATTCATTTTTTTCTTTAATTTCATCTGTATTATTTATCTAGAAAAATACACTTTGTTGAATCTAGACTTGAAATACAGTTTGTTGAATCTAGATGAATTACAAATTATTGTCATTTTACATTTTTTTCATCCTAATGGTGGCATAGTGCCTAAGGCATTTGACTGCTAACCAAAGGGCTGGCCGTTCAAACCCACCAGCCACTCCTCGGAAGGAAGGTTGGGCAATCTATTTCCGTAGTGATACTGCCTCGGAAACCCAAGGAGGAGTCGCTATGAGTTGAGTCCAACTCGACGGAACATAACAACAACAACATACTATTTTATATATAACCACTAATCACATCTGGCATTGTGTATTTGAAATATAAAATAGTGTGAATTAAAATGGGCTTGTAAGTGTAAAGAAGACATTAAGTCAAAAATCAAACTTATTGCCATCAACCAACAATTAGAGAAAGAACAGCAAGAAAAGCCCACAGTCACCAGAAGGAAGGAAATAATCAAGATTCGAGCAGAAATCAATAAAACAGAAAATAGAAGGGCTATAGAAAAAAATCAACAAGACCAGAAGTTGGTTTTTTGAAAAGATCAATAAAATTGACAAACCACTGGCAAATTTAACAAAGGAAAAGAGGAGAGAATACAAATAACACGAATAAGAAACGAAATGGGTGACATCACAACAGAACCAACTGAAATCAAAAGGATAATATCCGGATACTATGAAGAACTGTATTCCAACAAATTTGAAAATCTGGAGGAAATGGACAGTTTTCCAGAAACACACCACTTACCTAAACTAACACAGACTGAAGTGGAAAATTTGAACAGGCCCATCACAAAAGAAGAAATTGAACAGGTCATCAAAAAATTACAAACTAAAAAAAGCCCTGGCCCAGACGGTTTCACTGGAGAATTCTATAAAACATTCAGAGAAGAAGTGATACCGATCCTACTCAAAGTATTCCAAAACACATAGTGATACTGCCTTGGAAAACCAAGGAGAGGTCAATATGAGTCGGGCTGACTCGATGGCACATAACAACAACAATGATATTTTTCTTTTTAATATGGATAGTAAAAATTTAAAATTTCATATATATCTGACAGTTAGGACTAGCATGATTATTCTGTTGGACAGCACTGATGTAGACCTTTACTTGTTATTGTTGTTTGCCGTCGAGTCGGACCCGACTCATAGCTCGTTGGGTTTCCGAGGCAGTATCACTACGGAAGTAGATTGTCCCATCTTCTTGCAAGGAGTGGCTGGTAAGGGTTGAACCATCAGCCTTCTGGTTAGCAGTCAAGTGCCTTAGCCACTATGCTGCCAGAGCTCCCGACCTTTACTTAGTCGATTCTCTTATTCATATGCCATTTTAGAAAGCTCAGCTACATTCTTGAAAGACTATAAGTGATTTGCACTTTTATTTAAAATTATATTTAAAGTGTTTTAAATGAATTAAGGAAGGAGATTTTTAAAATCCTAGCTAAGGTGGGGCCGTGAAATTTTATTTATTTATTTTTTAATGTTGATTGTTTAAAAATACAAAAGAGCTTCATGAAGTGAGAATAATTTATACTTTATTAATTTCAGACTATCCTCTGCTTAATTAGTGATTTTCTTAGTAAATCAATTTGTTAAACTGTCATGGATATACTAACATTTTTTTTCTTATACTTGAATCAATTTAACTAACACATGATTTTCTACAATATTGTCCATTTTATCTTATTTTTTCAAATGATTGGCAAAGGTTGTGTGTAATATTTTATTCAAATTTTTACAGCAACTGTGGAGATACTATCTTTGTGGTCTGAGGTTTATTTGTGCCTTCACTCTTTTTATTTAAAATGCTATGATTTCTATCTTTTATTAGTGTTTACCAAATAAATATATTACTAATTATATCTATTGTTTCTTTATTTTGATTGTGTTAATTTCTTATATTAATTTATTTTTACTTCCATTTTCTTGTGAGTCTTTCTCTTTTATCTTAAATTTGAGTTAATTCATGTTAGATCTGCTTTGTCATTTAATAAATGAAAGTAAGGTAATATGATTCTAATTACACCTCTAACTGTATCCCATGTGTTTTCATACATTGTACTTCCAATGTTATTCCTTTTGACACGTCATAATTTCCAGTATAAGTTTATTTAACCCTTGAAGTTTTAATATGCAATTATTGCTGTATTTATGGAAAAGCTTATTAGACTGCCTCTTTAATTCTTCCCCAAGAGGTGAAGTACTATGCCAGTCAATCACAGCATCTTCCTCAAGATGGTTGCCAGATTCAAACTCTAAAAATATTTAATGTAATAAGGTTACTGAAATAAGTGAAGTTGCCCACTGTAGTAATTAGTCCCACAGCCATAACTAATACTTCTCACTATTATCCTTCACCACTCATTTTAGCCATCTCTTTTGCAGGTCTGGGTGGCTTGAAGGCTCAAATCTTTACCCCTTAGCTGTCTAAGCCCTTTTACTATGTGGCAGCCACCTTTTAAGATAGAGCCCCCAATGATCCATACCTTACAGCATTTAAACTCTGGTGTAGTACCCTCATTCATATAATGATGGCTGTTCCTGTGTTATTAATAGAATATGGCAGAAGGGACAATATATACCTTCTAAAGTTAGGTCCACCAGCCACTCCTTGGAAGGAAGATGGGACAATCTACTTCTGTAGTGATGCTGCCTCGGAAATCCAAGGAGGGTTCGCTATGAGTCGGGTCCGACTCGATGGCACATAACAGCACAGCACAGCAAAGTTAGGTCATAAAAAGCATTGCATCTTCTGCGATGATCTCTTGAATCACTCACTTTTGGAGCTCTGAGCCACTATATGAAGCACGACTACCTGGAAGACATTATGCTAGACAGACCACACTAGGAGGCTCTGAACCATAAAATGAGTCTCTGAGACTACATACAGAGAGACTGAAATGTGTGTGCAGCCAGGGCTTTTCAAGCCACTATACCTACTAGGCATCTTATCTGAGACCCTTGACATTTCATGGAATAGAAATGCCCCTGCCAAACTCCATCAATATTGTAGGTTTGTGAACAAAAAATTTATTGTTTTTGTCTAAGGCCACTAAATTCTGAGGTGACATGCGACACAGAAATAAATAACCAGAACTCCTTTTCCAACTATCTGTGGTTGTTGTGAGGTACTGTCTAGGCTGCCCTGACTCATGGCAACCCGCACACAACAGAACAAAACACTGCCGGGTCCTGTGCCGTCCTCCTAACCCTCCTATGCTTGAGTCCCTCATTGCAGCCACTGCCAGTCCATCTTGTTGACTGTCTTCCCCTTTTCCCTCGACCCTCTATTTTACTAACCATGACATCCTTCTCTAGGGAATGACCCCTTCTGACAGCATGACTAAAGTAGGTGAGATGAAGTCTGGCCATTCTCCCTCTCATGGAGAATTCTGGCTGCACTTCCTCCAGGACAGATTGATTTCTTCTTCTAGAAGTCCATGGTATTTTCAGTATTCTTCTATAAACACCATAATTCAAATGCATCAACTCTTCTTTGGTCTTCCTTATTCATTGTCCTGTTTTCACATGCATATGAGGTGATGAAAACGCTATGAGTTGGGTCAGGCAGAACTTAGTCTTCAAAGAGATATCTTTGTCCTTCAGCACTTTGAAGAGGTCTCTTGCAGCAGATTTTCCCAGTGCAATACATCATCTGATGTCTTGACTGCTGCTTCCTCCACTGGTGCTGATTGTGGAACCAAGTAATATGAAATCTTTGACATCTTTAATCTTCTCCATTTATAGTGATGCTGCTTATTGGTCAAGTTGTGAGGACCTTCATTTTCTTATGTTGAGGTATAATCCATACTGCAGACTGTAGTCTTTAATCTTCACCAGTAAGTGCTTCAAGTCAACCTCACTTTCAAGCAAGGTTGGTCATCTGCATATCACAGGTTGTTAATGAGTCTTCCTTCTATCCTTAAGCCATGCACTCCTTCATATAGTCCAGCTTCTCAGAATATTTGCTCAACATACAGACTGAATAAGTATGGTAAAAGGATATAACCCTGAAATACTCCCTTTCTCATTTTAAACCATGCAGTATCTCTTTGTTCTGTTTGAATGACAGCCTCCTGTTCTATGTACAGGTTCCTCATGAGCACAATTAAATGTTCTGAAGTTCCCATTCTTCTCAATGTTTTCCACAATTTGTTATGATCCACACAATCAAATCATTTTCAATAGTCAATAAAACACAAATAAACATCTTTCTGGTATTCTTTGCTTTCAGCCAAGATCCATCTTACATCAGCAATGATATCCCTAGTTCCATATCCTCTTCTGAATCCAGCTTCCATTTCTGGAAATTCTCTGTCAGTATACTGCTGCAACCTGTTTTTGAATTATCTTCAGCAAGATTTTACTTGCATGTGATATTAGTGATATTGTTCAATAATTTCCACACTCTTTTGAATCATCTGTCTTTGGAATGGGTACAAATATGGACTCTTCTAGTCAGTTGACCAGGTACCTGTCTTCCAAATTTCTTGGCCTACATGAGTAAGTGCTTCCAATGCAGCATCCATTTGTCGATGCAACTCATTGGGTATTCTGTCAATTCCTGGAGCCATGTTTTTCACCAATTCCTTCAGTGCAGCTTCAACTTCTTTTTCAATACCATTGGCTTTTGATCATATGCCACTTTCTTAAATGGATGAACATCAACCAATCCTTTTTTGTACAGTGACTCTGTATTCCTTCCATCTTCTTTTGATGTTTCCTGCTTCATCCAAAATTTTGCCCATAGAATCTTTCAATTTGGCAACTCAAGACTTGAATTTTTTCTTCAGTTCTTTCAGCTTAAGAAATGCTGAGCATATTCTTTCCTTTTCATTTTATAACTCCAGTCTATTACAATAATTGGCTTTGTCTTCTTGATCTGCTCCTTGAAATCTTCTGTTCAGCTCTTTTATCGTATCATTTCTTCCATTTGCTTTAGCTACTCTCCATTCTAAAGGAAGGTTCAGAGTCTCTTCTGACATCCATTTTGGTCTTTTCTTCCTTTCCTATCTTTTTAATGACCTTTTGCTTTCTTCATGGGTGATGTTCTTGATGTCATTCCAAAATTCGTCTGTTTTTCAGTCATTGGTGTTCAATACATTAAACTTATTCTTTAGATAGTCTCTAAATTCAGGAGGAATTTAATCAAGGTTGTATGTTGAATCTTGTGGACTTCTTTTTATTGTCTTCAGCTTCAACTTGAACTTGCATATGAGCAGTTGATGGTCTATTCCACAGTTAGCTCCTGGCTTTGTTTTGGCTGAACATATTGAGCTTCTCCATTGCCTTTTTCCACAGATGTAGTCAATCTTCCTGTGATTCCATCTGGCAAACTCTACATGTATAGCCACCATTTATGCTGTTGAATAAAGGTATTTGCAATGAATAAGTCCTTGGTCTTCCAAAATTCTATCATGTGATGTCCAGCATCATTTCTATCACCAAGGCCATATTTTCCAACTACTAGTGATTCTTCTTTGTTTCCAACTTTTCCATTCGAATCACCAGTAATAATCAACACATCTTAATTTCATGTTTGGTCAATTTCAGACTGCAAAGTTATAAAAATCTTCAATTTCCTTGTTTTTGGCTTTAGTGATTGGTGCATAAATTAGAATAATAGTAGTAATAATTGCTCTTCTTTATAGATGTATAGATATTATCCTATCACTGACAGCATTGTGCTGTGGAATAGATCTTGAAGCATTCTTTGTGACGATGAATTCCACTCTATTCTTCTTCAGTTTGTCATTCTTGGTATAGTAGATCATATAGTTGTCTGATTCAAAATGGTCAAAACCAGTCCAGTTAAGCTCACTAATCCCTACAATATCAAACTTTATGTATTCCATTTCATTTCTGACAACTTCCAATTTTCCTAGTTTCATATTTCTTACACTCCATGTCTTGATTACTAATGGATGTTTGCAGCTGTTTCTTCTCCTGTTTAGTCATGCCACATCAGGAAATGGAGACCCTGAAAGCTTTCCTCCATCCATGTCATTAAGGTCCACTCTACTTTGAGGAGACAGCTCTTCCCAAGTCATATTTTGAATGCCTTGCAATCTGAGGCTCATCTTCCAGCATTATATTGGACAATATTTCAGGGCTCTTCATAAAGTTTTCCAGTAATATGTCAGACAGTGTTTCACTGCTATTCATAACATTTTCACTGGCCAATTTTTTGAGAAGTGGATGGTCCCTTCCTTCTTCTAAATCTATCTTAGTCTGGAAGCTCCACTGATATCTGTCCATCGTGGGTGACACTGCTGGAATTTGAAATAGCAGTGGCATAGCCTGCAGCCTCACAGCAAGATGAAAGCCACCACAGTACAACAAACTGACGGACAATAGTGGTTGTAATTATTCATTTACAATAATTGTGGGAGTAAAGGCCCATGAATTCAGTGGGTTCTGGATAATATTCTGTGTCCTTAATGGGGTAGCATTTGCAACTTATCCTGGTAATTACGGTTGATTTTCCCAAATATGCTAAACTTTTTTTTTTTTTTTTTTTTGCTTTTTCTTATTGGTCCACCAGCCTGAGAACTGGCATGAGCTCTGTTTGGTTTAGCATCAACATATCATGCTAATCCACATTTATACCAGTCTAAGTCATTTAATTTTATGTTAATTGGTTGTTCAAAATACCTCTTGAGGCCAAAGTTCTAAGTTGAGATAGAAGTCTCAGGTCAGCAGAAGTAAGTGACATGTAAGTCTGGACCATCTATTTATGTGATTTACTAGTACATTATGGTTATGCTAGGACCTCTGGTGGGGTAGTGGTTAAAGCATTTGGTTGCTTACCAAAAGGCCAGCAATTTGAATCCCTAGCTGCTCTGTGGGAGGAAGATGAAGCAGTGCACTTCAATAAAGATTTACAACCTTGGAAACCCTATGAGGCAGGTCTACTCTGTCCTGAGGTGTTGCTATGAGTCAGAATCAACTCAATGGCAGTGGGTTGGTTTGGTTTTGGATGGTTATGATTAATTAATTTAAAATGCTGATGCTACATCTTCCTAACCTTATGAAATAGTGTATCTGATAATATCAACCTCAAGATAGGATGCTCTACTGGAATAGTTACTTAGCATCCCATGGTGAGGCTTTTAATCCCTAGAAGGACCCAGTATAATGGCAGGAACAGTTACTCAAATTGAGACTAGTTCTTTGCCAGGGAAGGTATGATTGTCTAAAATTCAAGGAAATTATCAGAGACACTGCACACCAATCTTTTCCTCCACAGATATCTCTGCCACCATCAAATCTTCTGATTTCCACCAAGTGGTGAGGCACCTCAATATGGGTCTTCTGCAGACTCTTCTCTTCCTCTAGGCCTCACTCAAAATTGAAAGCTTCCAAGTTGGCAAATATAAGACGAGTCAGATTAGTATTCTCAAGATCAGTGTATGCTCCCTCCAAAATTACTAGAGGTCTATCATGGCCTGTGCTTCTTCTAGAGTGTTGTTTGTTGTTATTGAGTTAGTACCCATTCATAATACCTTTATATATAACAAAACAGGAAGCTTTGGTGGTGTAGTGCCTAAGGCATTTAACTAGTAACCAGAAGGCTGGTGGTTCAAACCTACCAGCCACCCCTCAGAAGGAAGATTAGACAATCTACTTCTGTAGAGATTCTACCTCAGAAGCCCAAGGAGGGGTCACTATGAGTCATATCGACTTGACAGCAGTGAGTTTGTTTTTGGTTTTGATTTTATAACAGAACAAAACATTGACCAGTTCTACACCATCTTCACTCTGCTGGCATAGTGCCTAAGGCACTTGACTGCTAACCAGAAGGCTGGTGGTTCAAACCCACCAGCCACTCCTCCAAAGGAAGGTTGGGCAATCCTACTTCTGTAGTGATACTGCCTCAGAAACCCAAGGAGGGGTCGCTATGAGTCAGGGCCGACTCGATGGCACATAACAACAACAACAACAACAACACCATCTTTACAATCTTTTATGTGTTTGAGCCCACTTTTGCAGCCACCATGTCCACCCATGTCATAGAGGGGTGCCTTCATTTTTACTGACTCTCTACTTTACCAAAGTCCTTTTCTAGCTATTGGTCTTTCCTGATGAAGTGTCTGGATTAAGATAGGAAAGTCCCATCATCCTTGATTCTAAGGAGAATTCTGGCTTCTCTTCCTATAGGATGATTTGTTCATTCTTCTAGCAGTCCATGGTATATTCAATATTCTTTCCCAACATCACAATTCAAATGTGTCAATTCTCATTTGAATTTTCTTTCTCATTGTCCAGTCTTCATGTACATATGAAAAGGTCATGGCTTGAGTGATCAAAGTAACATCTTTGCTTTTTAACACTTTAAAGAGGTCTTTTGCAGGAGATTTTCCCAATTTAATACATGGTGCTTGAGTGCTGCTTCCATGGGCATTGATTGTTGATCCAGTAAAATAAAATCCTTAACAATTTCAATATTTTCTCAATTTATCATGATGTTACTTATTGATCTAGTTGTGAAGATTTTTGTGGTCTTTATGTTCAGGTATAATCCATGTTGAAGACTGTAGTGATTGACCTTCATCAATAGGTGCTTCAAGTAGTCTTCTATTCTGGCAAGCAAGGTTGTGTATCTGCATATTGCAGGTTGTTAATGAGTCTTCCTTCCCTTTTGATGCCACATTCAGAGAATTATGAGGTGCAAAATGATAAAATATGTCCTTAGTCCTAGAAGGAATTTTCTTACACATAACAAACCCCTGGACCTCTAAAACTAAGGGAATCCTCTGAATCTTCATGCAGTTTATCTCCCACCATCTTATGCACAAGTGTTAGTTAGATATCTAGTGTACTTTACACTTTCTGCTAACCAGGTCCAGTTATCATAGTGTCATCAATCTGCTGGTCTAAGATAATGCTCTGCAGAATGTCCAGATGGCCAAGATGCCTGCATGATCTACTGTGACGGAGACTGGGACAGTTAGTATAACTCTGAACTAGAGAATAAATCAGCACTGCAGTTCTTGTCACATGAAGAAAACCTGAATTTGATCCTCTTTATTGAATGGTTGGAATGAAATATATTTATGAGATTAACAGCCCCACAATCAGTGCCAAATCCTGTGTTAATCTACTGTAATTTAACCAAATGGTAGCCCTAATCACAGATTCTGTGGCAGATGGTCTAATGCAGCAGCTGTGAAACTGTGATTGGGGCTGCCACTTGGATAAATTTGTAGTAATATAATATATTTTGCCAAAAACCATTTCATTTCTGCAGGAAGCATAGAGATGAACTGAATGAAAATATGTTGAAGACCATCACCTCTACTTCCTCCAAGACTTTGATAGTGGCACTATCTGTGTAGCTCTTCCAGGATACAATATTCTGGTTTACAATTTTGCTCAGGTTGGGATTGTGGCTTCTAGGCTTCCACTTGGCTTTTGATGCACTAGCAACTCTTATTCCAAAGACCATTGTAAAAGGATTCTGCCAACCACTATGTATTTCTCTTTCAATTATATATGCAGGGACCAAAGCAATAACAGCAGTTTAGGTTCAAAGATACTGAGATGTGCTGTGAGGGGAAGTTGAGCCCAAACTCAATTTATCATCTGGCCTCCATAAGCTTCCACTTACCCACAGAACTATGATGATATTTCAGATCCCATGCACCAATGACAGATAGCTCACACCTTCTGTCTAACAGTCCTAGAAAACTAAAGGTTTTCCATTTGCTAGTGTTCAGTTACCCTGAAAATGTTTACAGATCCCTTTGGAGAATAGTCAGGAAAATATTTACTGTATATAATTTAAGTGGCATTGCAGACTTATTTCTCAAGGGACAATTCTCTTCAATCAATGACTTGAGAACTAATTTAGGTCTGGGAATTAGGTGTGGACTCATAATTCTCCATGTTAGCAGCTGATGTCAGCCTTTTGTTCATCATCTCTCCTTTCTCTCCCTCTACCATAGGCAACTTACCATCTAACTCAGGTCTAAGAACAACAAAACCTATTAAAACCAAAGATCCATAAAGGTCAAGGCACATACCTGACAGTCTGGTAATTACATCCACTTTGCCTCTGATGATTGAGTGCTACACCTTGGCTTCAGAATCCTGCCATCCCTATCGATACCACAGAGTTCAGTTCCATAGCAACAGCTCACCATCAACCACAGACTGCAGAGCCTAGCCACCACCAAATTTGTGGAGGATGTTGCTGACCCCTCAGCAGTGTAAATTACCTTGAGAAAGGAGTGTCTCCAGTCTACTCATGAATTAAATCCAGTTGTGGATACTCAGATCTTACCTAGGAAATTCATTCTAACATTCCCATCTCCCTGAATCTTCTAAACCCTTCCTTGATGTCATGCCAAGGAAGTTCCACATTTTCCTCCAAGTTTACCATGTTTAAGTTTAAAGGAGCTCTTCTAGCAAAATAGTTTAACAGAGGTGTCAGTGCCATTGCCAGACCATCATCAGAGGCTTGTGTGAGTTTCTCCATTCAATGAATGTCCATGCATCACATCTCCGTGTAACACTCTGAAGCTCTCCTCCCACATTTGCTTCTCAAGCTTCTGCTCATACTTATTAGTCAGACCCTGCAATTCCTTTATGTATGCACTATTTCCTCCTGGAGAATACATTATACTTCCCTGCTCAGGCTGTGCTGAGGACTGACCCTAACTACCCAGGGGATCAAATAAAGGAACTGGGTAAATGTGAAGGAAAGCATTATCTTGAGAGTCAACTGCCACATTCCACAGTCTCCTGTGGCTAGCAAATGGGGATTTCTGTCAGCTTGTGTAGTTCAAAGTAATTTGCACGTTCAACCTTTTTTGATTTGTCTACTTAAATAACCCTATTCAGGGCTCAAGGTCCCATTCCTTTCCTACAAATCACTAATATTAGCATAGGTGACCTGATGAGGTTATGCATTTAGAGAGCACTGAGGTTCCCCCATGATTTCTATTAGTCTCTATGGGGAGTATAGTCACCTTATGTGTCTTTAGTTCTTGGTTCTTTCAAAAAACAGAAGAAGAAGGAAAAAAAAATACTAAAGGTGTTTCCTAGTTGACTATGCTTGAGGATTTGTTAGTTACCACTCCAGCTAAGAAGTCCATCTGGTAACTGACAAGGCACACAGACACTGACTAAAGCCCTGGAACAAGGAGGTTTGGGAACTTCCTCGTAGATAAGAGCTGGGAGGGATAGCACATTCCTTGGGACATGGAAGACTTGTGCTGAAAACTTTCCCAGACATAGTTCAGGGTGTGCTGGTTGAGAATAGTGTTGGTTGAGAATGGTGCCAGCCGAGAAGCAGCACCAGCAGGAAGTAGGTTCAGTCCGAGGGCAGGGTCACTGGCTGAGAGTGGTGCCAGCTGACAGAAGTCATGGAAGTTTTGTGGTGAAAAGCAACCTTGTTGCCTAATGGAAGGATATGCTCTTCACTTGGGACACCTTTCCAGACCTTACCCATGTCCCTCTTCCTGACACTGAACAGAATTATATCCTGTTACTTCTGGCTTTGTTCTGTTAAATTGTGTCCTTTCACTCTAATAAACCACATAACCATAAATATAGTCCTTGAGCTCTGTGAGACATTATAGTGAATGATCGAACCTAGCCGAGAACAAAGTGCCATAGGGACAGTAGCTGGTGTCACAGATAATGGAGAAGCTGGAAAGTCAAGATATACTTGACACCCATCTCATAGGAACTAGGTTTATACTGATTCTTATTCATAGAATTATCTCCTCACTACTAAACCAGATTTTCAGTAAATTCTGTCCTGAGGCAGCAGGAAATGAAAGTCTCCCTAAAAACTGTCATGGAAGCTCTCCGGATTTCACATTACTTTTTGTGCTAACCCTTGGTAGCCCTGATCTTAGCATTTTCTTTCATCAAGGTGTACAATCTATTAACAGAAGCCAGTCAAAAAAAATGTCATTTTTTACTGGCTCCCTAATTTTCAAGAACAATTATGCCATATTCCAAAACCTTTCCTTACACGTACACTTTCTTTCAATTTACCAAAGATGAAAGCCTTTGTAATTGTGACTCCACACTAGCCAATAATTTTCACCATTCTATTTACCACCAGCCACTCCTCGGAAGGAAGGTTGGGCAATCCTACTTCCGTAAGTGATACTGCCTCGGAAACCCAAGGAGGGGTCGCTATGAGTCGGGGCCGACTCGACGGCACATAACAACAACAACAACAACATTTACCACTAACACTAGAATCCTTACACTTATCAGACTGGTAAGTAGTCCAGCTCTAAAATCCCACCTTTATGGCCTGCTTTTTAACAATACTTTTTATTATCAACTGCCTTGTCCTGAGTTCTCCTGAAAAGAAAACATAAAGTAGAAACTTATGTATTACTATCTTTTAAGGCAATTGATTCCCAGGATACAGCAGTGAGGAAAAAAGTGAGCGAGGAATGGAGAAAAGCCCACACACCCACTTCTCACCTACTTTCTCATATCCAACATTTTGCATTTACAACAATGTAAAAAATCCACTATTTTGCACATTAATGACATACATCTGACTGTAACAAAGGCCAAGGTGCAAGGCAAGAGTGATGCTAGTTGTGATGGTAAGGTTATGGGTCAGCTTGGCTAAGCCATGATTCTCAATTTTTTGGCAATTATATAATGACATAACTTGTTGTGCCGTCAAGTTGGATCTGACTCATAGTGACCCTTTCTTGGGTTTCCGAGGCAGTATCACTATGGAAGTAGATTGCCCAACCTTCCTTCCCAGGAGTGGCTGGTAGGTGTGAACTGCCTGCCTTCTGGTTAGCAGTCAAGTGCTTTAAGCACTATGCTACCAGAACTCCTAATGACATAACTTGGCAGTTATTTAATGATGTAATTTGGCAGTTATGCAATGATGCAACTTCACAGTGATGTAATGATGTAGTCATCCTTCATTTTGTGATCAAATATGGTCATCCTCCCTTTTTGCATAATGACCTGGTCTTTGGAACCCAACCATGTCAATAGTGAGGAGTAGGTGTACAAGGATACATTAACTAAGCATGCTTTGTAATAGCTGAATGCTCATTGATGTGGCACTTTCATGAGGCCATTTAAATTAGTACATGTTAGGTCTTTTTATCCAGGAAAGAAAAGGTAAAGAATTTATCCATGCCTTCTTGTCTTTATTGACCAAAATTTCACCCCAGGGGAAATTAATTCCTTTGAATATCTGGGTTGCTAGTGAAGAAGGGGCTAAGAAGAAATTATTGAACCTCATACCTCAGCATCGACAAGAGAGTCTGAGACAGGAAGCAAGGGTACAGACATGGGCAAGAGGTGAAGTATCATGAATTGTAATCACAAGACATTGGTTAGTGTCCACACAGAATAGCAGTGACCTGAAAGAAGTGATCAAATGTCTACAGATAGGTGAAGACAAAAAGATATAATGTGGTGCTTATATATTTAATCTTTTTTCATTTCATTTTTATTGTGTTTCTGGAAAGAACACATAATTGAACACGTTTTGCAAAAAGTGCTGATGGCCTTTGCCCTTTGATATCTAAACATAATACTTATGCTTATTGTAATAACTGAATTCACAGTAACTTGGCACTGTGCTGTGTATTTTATCTGTGCTATTTTTCTTTTATCTTTGTGTTCCATCTTTTGCAAGGTGTACTATTCTTGTTTACTATTTTATTCAGTTGTAACTTTAAAAGAATGCAGCATTTTAAAATTTTGCTCTGGATTTACTTTAAATTCTTTAATGAAAGTATTGATTACATATTTTATCTAGCCTCAAATTCTAAAAAGAAACGTAACTTTTAACTACTCTTCTTATGAAAGAAAAAAAAAATGAATGTGCTTTCATTAACCCCATCCCAATGTTTACAGATCTCTGTTAATTTAAAATGGGGTTGGAGGTACAGATTGTTATTGTTTAATTTTTTTTTCTAATAACATATTTTTTCAAGTGAAATTTATTACATTTTTATTAAATTCTTCTTGAATTTATACAGAAATTAATTATGTTGTTGTTGTTATGTGCCATCGAGTTGGACCTTACTCACAGCTACCCCTCCTTGGGTTTCCGAGGAAGTATCACTACGGAAGTAGATTGCCTCATCTTCCTTCCGAGGAGTGGCTGGTGAATTTGAACCACCAGCCTTCTGGTTAGCAGTCAAGTGCCTTAGCCACTATGCTACCAGAGCTCCCTTATTTTATTGGACACAGTTAAATCAAAACTAACCATAAGAACATTTATTCTAAATTTTCCATATTTTATTTCATAATTTTAATTAATATTTTGCCCCCCTGGATTATGTGTTAGAGTACACTTCTCAAGAGTTCTGTGTCAGTGTCATGATTTATGAGCCCTTACATATCAGAAAATGAAAGAAAAAAAAATTTTTGCTGAGTCAAGAATTCATTTCTATCTTGTTTCCCACCACTGTAATCTCTAAGAAAAATATAAAAGGAAAGAAAAATCTCTATGGATTCCTCGCCATTATCTTCTAGTATTTAGTGTTGTAATGGTTTAATTTTAAAGTCAGCCTGAAGTTTACTTTACATTTCTTATATTTGTTCTGGTCTCCAGGTAACCTACAAATGTTGGAGTTTGGATATTAATAACATAATTTTTTATCCTTAACATTTCAGAAAGTGCATCAGAATATCTGTTACTGTTTATTTTTTTCCCAAACAAGACACCTCAGTTCTATATATCATAACATAATTTATTTCTTATAATAAAATCATTTCAAGAAGGGTAATGCCTTCTTTCTCTTGTGTCTTAACCTACAGTTTATTTCTACATTTTCTTTATTCAGGGTGACAGTTGTATGCTTACCTGTATGCAGTTCTAGGGAATCCTCCTTGAATAAGGATTGCTATCCCAGGCAATCTGCAGATATTTCTCATTGCCTACTTAAATGTTGATAGAAACCTCCATATTTTCTTAAAGTTGAGGGAAAATATCTGGGAAAATTTCTAGCCTTTAGCAGTCTGGACGGAAGATGAGGAATGATCTCTCATTTTTGTTTTTTGTTGTTTTTTTCAGTTACACCTGCATTTGTCTACACTTATTTCAATCTCCTCTGTATCTAATGTTATGTCTACTTCTCTTGTGGCTGTCTTCCACACTCTTTATTTCCTTTTCTTCACCCAAATTAACATGTGTCTGCTCTCTAGTTAGTGGTTTACTCTCCCTTCCCCATCTAGCCCTGGTAACCATCAAATAATTTTTTTCGATGAAACCTTTTCTTGACTTTTTACAATAGTGGTCTCATACAGTATTTGTCCTCTCATGACTAACTAACTTCACTTTGTATAATGGCCTCTTAGCTCATCCATGTTACCAGACGTTTAGCAGATTCATCTTTGTTCTTTAATGTTGCATAGTATTCCACTGTGTGTATGTACCATAGTTTGTTGATGCATTTAGGTTGTTTCCATCTTTTTGCAATTGTAAATAGTGCTGTGATAAAGGTGGCTATGCTCACATCACAGCTCTTATTTCTCTAAGATCTACACCTAGTAGTAAGATTGCTGGATCATTTTTCAGTTGCACCAGGGTTCTAGGCTAGAAGTGAGGACCAATCTTAATCTCTGTCTTCTACAGAGAGTATTCATTTCTGAAATTTTATGGCTATCTTTATTTAAGTGTCTTTCTTCTCCTGAGGCAATATGTGAAAACTGTGTGTCTCCTAAGCAGTGCTCAGAAGCACTCTCCTTGCCTATAAATAATTGACATCACACTGCAAGATTGTATTCATCACTTTTCCCCCCTCTGTCCTCTCTCCATTCATTCTGATGTAGTGGGAATTAAATTTTCTGAGTGGTTGAGGGTGATAGGTACATAGAGGGTAGTGAAGCAGAAGTAGCAATCTCACTACCATCTATTTCTATAAATGGATGCATGTTCAGATTTGTGGTTGGTAAAATTTCTGCAACTTTGTACTAGGGGTGGTTAATGGGTGTGAACTGAAGCCTTGATCAGCCTTCTTCCTCTAAGGAACTGCTCACATTTGAGGGACACAATATTTAAAGGCCACTAATTCCTCCTCAGACAAGTCCAAGTCCATGTAGTACCAGAAACCTCTCCCAGAGTCTGACAAACAGTTCACTGTTATTTTCAAGTATTGTTCTCACTAAGTAACATTTCATATTCCTTCATTATCATCTCAATGAGAAACTGAAAGAGGCTATTTCAGGGATGGCTTATGTGATGTTTCAAATGGCCATTCTTATTCTCAAAGAAAACAGCACTTTGTAAAAATCATGAGTCTGAAGAAATACTGTAACATTGGGGTTTAAGTTACTAATCTTTACAATGGTTGTATTATTTTTCCCCCAATTTAAGAGTGTCTGGACATTAATTCTTCTCAGTAATCAGAGTGGCTAAATGACATCCAGAGCAGAGGACTAGGAGTCAGAAAGAAGGATATAGCTTGGTTCCATAAAGAAATATCTCTTTGATAGGATATTTTACCATCAGATAAAAGAAATGAGTCAACATTCACACAAAAAATATTCAAATCTCCAGTGATAAATATAAAAATATTAAATATAACAAATAAATCTTTAAATCATTTTTAATGGGTTCTATTAAGACCTATTGCCCAAGGAAATGGAATTTGGTTGGAGAAATTTAAAGGATGAGTTGGAGACAACCAGGGTTGAGCGCTCCAGCAAATCATGGTCCTGTCAGGCTTCCTGCGAACACACACACACACACACAAGCATACACAAACACCATCATACTCACACTGACAAAACACTATTAATTTGTGTTATTGATAAAAATAAGAACTATCAAATGTGTTTAATGGTTTAAGAACTGAAATTTTATGAAAAATCAACTCCAAAATAGTGAAAAAGAGACTCTATAGAACTTTTTCAGATATTTGTTTGATTGTGTTAGGTCTCTGAGAGTACCTCCAAATAATTCTTTAAAATGGATACTATTGTCAATTTAATGGACATTGTTTAAATGATGATGCATTTATCTGCATGAGACAGATGCTCAACTCTGAGCATTTTATTTTTCACACATAACAAGAAGTCTGAAGGTAGAGTATCTAGCTGCATCTGGCTCCTTCTATCTTCCTGCTCCATCATCCTTAGAAAGAAGCTATTATTTTCATGCTTGTCACATAATAGTGGTAAGAATAGTGGTAAGATGGCTGCTCCCTCTTCAATTCTACTGAAGGCTGCAGAGAGAAAAAGAGACAAAAGTGGTGTCTGCAGTTGATGTCGTCAGCTGCAGTCAAGTCAGCCCCTGACTCATGGGGAGCCCAAGCACAACAAAACAAAATTCCACTGGTCCTGCACCATCCCCGTGACCACTATGAATCATAGGGTGTTCTTGGTCAACTTTAGAAGTAGATTGCCAGGCCTTTCCTCTTAGCCCATCTTAGTCTAGAAGATCTACTGAAACCTGGCATCAATCTTCCGCTGGGTCTAGAAGGCTGTCATTGCAGGAAACCCACATGCAAAGGACATGCTCTGTTTCTGGCTCTTCCTTCAATCCATGACAAGCATCACTGCAACACTAATAGGAAAGTCAAAGTATTGCCAGGAATTCCTACTTATCTATATCTCATTGCCTCCGTTTTAGTTACATGCCATCCTAGCTGCAAAAAAAAGTAGAGAAAAGCTGGAGTATTTTATCTGGGAATACAGTCAACATGAATGAAAAGGGGTTCTATTATTATTATGGAAGTTGAGAATAGCTACTGGGACGAAAACTAGCACTGTCTAAAGAATCATTGCTAAGGTAAAAGAATCATTGCTAAACAATAAAACAAAGCTTCTGGTATTTATTGATTACCCATTAAGATGTTTCAATAAATGGATGCAGCACTGGAGACACTATCTTTCTTATACCAAGACATGTGGAAGACAGCTAGTTGGGCCATCTGCTGGAAGAGATCCATACTTGTGCCCATTCTAAAGAAAGGTGATCCAACAGAATGTGGAAATCTTTGAACAATATTGTTGATATCACATGCAAGTAAACTTCTGCTGAAGATAATTTTAAAAAGGGTTGTACCAGAACATCAGTAGGGAATTTGCAGAAATTCATGCTGGATTCAGAAGAGGGCATGGAACAAAGGATATCATTGCTGATGTCAGATGGCTCTTGGCTGCAAGCAAAGAATACCAGAAACATGTTTACTTGTGTTTCATTCATTATTCAAAGCATTAAACTGTGTGGATCATAACAAATTATGGATAACACTGAAAAGAATAGGAATTCCAGAGCAATTAAGTGTGCTCATGAGGAAACTGTATAGAGACCAAGAGGCAGTTGTTTGAACAGAACAAGAGGATAGTGAATGGTTTAAAATTAGAAAAGGTGTGCATTAGGGTTGTATCCTTTCCCCATACTTATTCAGTCTGTATGCTGAGCAAATAACCTGAGAAGGTGGACTATATGAGGAAGATGTGACGTCGGGATCAGAAGAAGACTCATTAACAACCTGTGATGTGCAGATGACACAATCTTCATTGCTGAAAGTGAAGATGACTTGAAGCACTTACTGATGAAGATCAAAGATTACAGCTTTGTGTATGTAGTACACTTCAACATAAAGAACTGGATCAATAAGCAACATCATGATAAATGGAGAAAAGATTGAAGTTGTCAGGATTTCCTTTTACTTGGATCCACAACCAACAGTCATAGAAGCAGTAGTTAAGAAATCAGATGTCATATTGCAATGGGCAAATCTACTCAAAAGATCTCTTAGAAGTGCTACAGAGCAAAGATGTCAGTTTGAAAACTAAGGTGAACCTGACCCACGCCATGGTATTTTCAATTGCCTCATATACATGTGAAAGTTGGAAAGAAAATAAGGAAGACTGAAGAAAAATCTATACTTTTGAATTGTGGTGTTGGTGAAGAATACTGAAAATACCACAGAATGTCAGAAACATGAACAAATCATTCTTGGAAGAAGTGCAGCCAGAATGCTCCTTAGAAGAGAGAATGGCCAAACTTCATCTCAGATACTTTGCTCATGTTGTCAGATGTGTGTCCCTGGAGAGGGATATGTGCTTGGTAAAATGGTGGGTCAGCAAAAACAGGAAGAACTTCAACAAGATGGATTGACACAGCAGCAGTGATGATAGCCTCATATGTAGCAAAGATTGTGTGGATGGCGCAGGACCAGTCATTGTTTCATTTTGTTGTACGTAGGTAGGATCACTATGAGTCAGTCAACACAACAGCACCTAACAATGATAACAACAAAGAACGCTGTACAATCACACCAGTATTTTTAGGTAGTCTAAATTTTCAACATAATATTGAATGTCAAAATTATTTATGTTTGCTATTTTTAGGAATTTCAAATTTTCATTAGTAGCCATTGTTAATAACTAAATAATATAAATAATTGTTTTATATACTTTAGTCCTTGTCATAGTAATGATGATATGGTCATGTAGGCCATCCATAACATTTGTTAAAATTGTTGTGAAAATATATGCAAGACAGCATTTGAACATTTCATTTTGTACAAGTGATACTAATTTCATTAATCATGTTGAGCAATCATCACCAATATCCACTGATAAATTTTCCATCACCATAAAGAGAAACTTAATGTTTCCTAAACAATGACTTCCCTTTTCCTCCTCCTTCTTGCCACTGGTAACCACTAACAAATTTGATCTGTGTACAATTTTCCTAGATTAGATATTTCATATGAATGAGCTCTTATAAAATTTGCCCTTTACTCAGCATAATGTTTCCAAGGTTTATACACATTGTAGCACATATCAGGACTGAATTTCTATTTTTGGTTGAGTAATATTTCATAAAATGTACTTACATTTTATTGATCCATTCATCTGCAGATGGATATTTATGTGTTTCCACTCTTTGGCTGTTGTGTATAGAACTGCAGTGAACATTAGTAGGCATTTGTCAGTTTGCATCACTGCTTTCAACTCTCTTGGGTATATATGTAGGAGCTGAATTGCTGGTTCATATGATAGTTCATGTTTAACTTTTTGAAGAATCACCAAATTGTTTTCCACAGAGGCTGTACCACCAGTAATGTATAAGAGTTCCAATTTTCCCACAACCTCAAGAACATTCGCTGTTTTCCATTCCTTTAAAAAATAAATAAATAAATAAGCCATCCTAGTGGGTATGAAGTAGTACATCATTGTGGTTTTGACTTGCAGTTTAGGAAGTGTAGGATGACCTCAAGAACATCATCCATGAAGAAAGCAAAAGGTCATTGAAAAGACAGGAAAGGAAGAAAACACCAAAATGGATGTGAAAAGAGACTCTGAAACTTGTCCTTGAACATAAAGCAGCTAAAGCAAATGGAAGAATTGACTGGATTAAAGAGCTGAACAGAAGATTTCAAAAATAGCTCAAGAAGACAAAGTCAATTATTATAATGAAATATGCAAACACATGGAGTTAGAAAACCAAAAGGGGAGAACACACTCGGCATTTGTCAAGCTGAAAGAACTGAGGTAAAAACTTAAGCCTCCAATTGCAATATTGAAAGATTCCAAGGGCAATATGTTGAAAGATGCAGGAAACATCAAAAGAAGATGGATGGAATATACAGAGTCACTGTACCAAAAAGAATAGGTCGATCTTCATCCATTTTAGAAGGTGGCATATGATCAAGAACCAATGGTACTAAAGGAAGAAGTTGAAGCTACACTGAAGGAATTGAGGAAGAACAAGGCTTCAGGAATTGACGGAATACCCATTGAGATGTTTCAACAAATGGATGCCCTGCTGGAGGCACTCACTCGGCTATGCAAAGAGATTTGTAAGACAGCTACCTGGCCAACTGAGTGGAAGAGATCCATATTGGTACCCATTCCAAAGAAAGGGTATGTTTTTTTCCCTCCAATTTAAGAGTCTCTGGACATTAATTCTCAGTAATTAGAGTGGCTAAGTGACATCCAGAGCAGAGAACTAGGAGTCAGAAAGAAAGATATAATCTGGTTCCATAAAGAAATATCTCTTTGATAGGATATTCTACAGAATGTGGAAATTATTGAACAATATCATTGATATGACATGCAAGTAAAATCTTACTGAAGATAAGTCAAAAATGGTTGTAGCAGTATATTGAAAAAGAAATTCCTGAAATGCAACCTGGATTTGAAAGGGGACATGGAGTGAGGGATATTATAGCTGATGTCAGATGAATCTTGGCTCGAAGCAAAGAATACCAGAAAGATGTTTACTTGTGTTTTATAGATTATGCAAAGGCATTCAATTGTGTGGATCATAACAAATTGTGGATAGCATTGAGAAGAATGGGAATTCCAAAACAACTTAATCATACTCATGAGGAACCTGTACATACACCAGGAGGCTATTGTTAGAACAGAACAAGGGGATACCACATGGTTTAAAATCAGGAAGGGAGTGCATCAGGATTGTATTCTTTCACAATGCTTATTTAATCTGTATGCTGAGCAAATAATCTGAAAAGCTGGACTACATGAAGAAGAACATGGTATCAGGATTGGAGGAAGACTCATTAACAACTTGAGATATTCAAATGATAAAACGTTGCTTGCTGAAGGTAAGGATGACTTGGAGCACTTACTGATGAGGATTAAAGACTACAGTCTGCAGTATGGATTACACTTCAATATAAAGAAAACAAAAATCCTCACAACTGGACTAATAAGCAGCATCATGATAGATGGAGAAAAGATTGAAGCTGTGAAAGACTTCATATTACTTGGTTCTAACAATCAACACCAATGGAAGCAGCAGTCAAGATAGTAAACGACATACTACATTGGGCAAATCAGTTGCAGAAGACCTCTTTCAAGTGCTGAAGAGCAAAGATAACTCCTTGAAGATTTAGAAGTGCCTAATCCAGTCCATGGTATTTTCAGTTGCCTCATATGCATGTGAGAGCTGGACAATGAAAAAGGAAGACCAAAGAAGAGTTGATGCTTTTGAGTCGTGGTGTTGGCGAAGAATGCTGAAAGTAGTGGACTACTAAGAGAACTGACAAATCTGTCCTGGAGGAAGTGTAGCCAAAATGCTCCTTGGAAGCAAGAATAGCCAGACTTTATCTCACCTACTTTGGTCATATTGTCAGAAAGGACCATTCTCTGGAGAAGGATGTCATGCTTGGTAAGGTGGAGGGTCAGTGAAAGAGAGGAAGGCCCTCAACAAGATGGACTGACATCTGAAATCCTTTGTTGAACAAGTTTCTTGATTTTGATAAATAGCCCCTTTTCATTCCATGGGGTT
>NW_006921594.1:21224872-21231054 GCF_000298275.1 Orycteropus afer afer | reverse complement strand
GTCTGTGCAATCCTTCTGCCTAGTCCGCCATCTTGCCCCGCCTCCCAGAATTATCATTTTTGTCAAAAATGTATTTACTATAGATGGATGGGTTTATTTCTAGATTCTCAATTTTATCCATTGGCCAATGTGTTTTGATCACTGTAGCTTTACAGTATGTTCTGAAATTGAGAGGCATGAGCCTGTGAGTTCTTCCTGCTTTGTTCTTCTTCAAGATGGTTTTAGCTTAAGTTCACTCTCATTTTTAAAGGACAGTTTTGCCAGATAATACTTGGTTGATAGTTTTCAGGGTTTCTTACTCTCTCTGTCTCTTGTTTTCAGCATTTGTATATATCAGTTTCTGAGGAGAAATTGTCATTATTGAGGATCCCTTATATGCTGCTCTTTCTTCTCTCTTCTTACTTGTAGGAGTCTCTCTTTATCTTTGGTTTTCAAGACTTTGATTATAATGTGTCTTGTTGTGGATCTCTTTGGGTTTATTCTGCTTGCAGTTCAAAGAGGGTCCTGGATTTGTGGGTTCAACTCCTTCATCAAATATGGAAAGTCTCTTGCCACTATTTCTTTGAATACTATCTCTTCCCCTTTCTTTCTTTCTTCTCCATCTGGGATTCACATGATGCATATTTTTATTTGCTTGTTGGTGTCTCATAATTTTATTCAGCTTAATTCATTTTTCTTTATTTTTTTTTTCCTGTTTCTCTCAAGATTAAATAATTTTGGTCACCTTGTCTTCTAGCCAAATTATTCTTCCTTCTGTCAGATCTAATGTATTGTTGAATCCCTCCAATGTATTTTTAATTTCAGTTATTGTCTCTATCAGCTCCAATATTTCTGTTTGGTTATAGTTCCTCTCTGCTCATTGAAATTTTAATTTTGTTTCCTTATATCTTTTTGTTCATTGTCTGTGTATTTTTAAAATTCATTGATAATATTTAATGTTGTTTGAAAGTTCTCTATTCCGCCAATTTTACAGGCTGTCATAAAGCAGATTTCTGTCTCTTTGTATTACTGTTTTGATTGGACAATTCTTTCCTATTTTTTGTAGTCTTAATTTTTTGTTGAAACTGAGACATTTGAATATTATACTGTGGTAACTCTGGAACTCGGAATCTTCTCTTACTCTAGGGATTGTAATTGTGTATTTGTTTCCCCTAACTTTTGAAGACTAATCTACTGCTACTTAATCTCCTTTAACTATTGTTGAAAAGACTGCCCTCAAGAATATGTGTGGATATAAAAGACTGTAAACCAGAGCCCTTGCCCTCCCGGTGTCTCAAAGGAGATTTTCTTACACATCGGGAAGAAAAACAAACAGTATACAGAAAGTTTCTACTTCTCTCACTCCTCAGGAATTGCTAGTATTACTTCATGTAGGCTGTATTTGAGGATTTAATGCTTCTTCCAGGCTACTTTTTGTAAATTGTGAGTTTTAATTCTGTTATCTTTGCAGTTAATTAGTAGTCCTGGCTGATTCCACTAGTGGATGCTTTGTCCCTTTGATTCTTCCAGCAATGATATGGCTCTAGGAAAAGGCCAAAATCTCCACATTTGTTTCAACATTTCAATGGACCAAGCCTTCTCTGAAAACCTCAAAACCTTGAACAAGGTCCCCACTTCCCACCCTGGCACCAGGCAGCTGTTCTGAGGACATGGGCTGCCATTCGTAGCTCTGAGGTAGGGCTGAGGAATGGAAGATGTTAGCCAGTTGGTACATGTGATTCACCCAGGAAAGAGCAGCAGTTTATTCATTCATTAAGCACTTCCCTGTTGTTGTTATGTATTGTCGAGTGGGACCCTACTCATAGTGACCCCTCCTTGGGTTTCCGAGGTGGTATCATTACAGAAGTAGATTGCCCCATCTTCCTTCCAAGGAGTGACTGGTGGGTTTGAACTGCCAGCCTTCTGGTTACCAGTCAAATGCCTTAGGCATTATGCTACCAGAGCTCCCAGCACTTCCCTGGTTGATTTAAATATCTGATCTGCTTCCAGAGCCCCAAAATAATTCCAAGAACTCTTTGCCAGGCATTAGATGATTTGATGGTAAGTCTATTGTTTGTGCCCATTAAGTTAAATTGCCTCTCTTTGATTCAGAGCGCTTGCGGGCATTGCAAACTACCTCTCTTCAATCCTGCCAGGAGCAGGGGGGCTGGTCTTCCAAGAGGATACTGCATTTTCTCAGCTTTTCTGGCTGGCCCTCAGACAGATATGAAATACCAGGCACAACAATATGACAGCAGAAGCTTAGTCTATTCTATGCACCTGTGCCAAACAGGACCACAAAGCCAGGCACAACAGCAGACCCCACATGTGTGTATACGATAGAGACAAAACCTTGGTTCAGCTTTCAATTAAATGTTGCATCTCTTTGGTTTCCAGAGTTCTGAGTCTATTTGTACAACAACAGTGTTTGTTTATTTTTTCTTTCTGTAATTGTGGTGGGAAAATGATGGTATTCATCTGCTTATGCTGCAGTCTTGGTACCATCCCATAAATAACTTCTGAATATTGTAATTTTTTGAAATGGTGGCTTTAGGATTCATATCATGACCAATAATAATATTTTTTGGACAGTATATAAATTATAGGATCTAAACCCAAATTCTAAAGTTTTTTGAGATTATTACCAGTATAAGTTTCAAATAATATTTCCAATAGTAGAATACTAAGTAATAAATGAACACTGTAAGCAAACTTTGAGCATTCATTCAAGAAACTCTTTTGTGCTTTGCATGTCTCTGTCAGCCTTAATGCCTGAAAGTCAATATTTGATGGATTAGTTTTTGAATTCTTAAGATTGTTTCTACCTAAGAAATACTTTATGCATTTGTACAAATTATATGTTTCTTGTATTATATCTCCCACTAAAATGTAAATCTCATGTTCTCTGTATTATTCAAAATAATCTTTAATGTTGATAATCAAGATGGACAGATTTTTTAATGATATTTAGGTGGCAGGAGAGGAGAAGAAAGCGAAAAGGTGGGGCATCTGTTCTAAACATTCCGGCTAAATGATACTCAGAAGTGAACATGGTATTTTTTTCTGAATGCAAATCTAGTATTAATTCATAGCTAATGTAATACAGTGTTACATATTTATATGCAATTTCAAATCCTCTGTGAATTCAATTAAAATTAATTCTACCTCATCTTACACATCTTTATTGAATGCATTTCTAAAATCTAATTCTGACACTTTTGATTTGAGAAGATTTGTGTTTCATAAACATTCACATGCAAGTATGATCAGAAGTCAAATACATCATGTGACGCATGGGTTTAGGTAAAATAAGACTTTCTCCAATTTTAAATTAGGAAAACAGATGAAAGTTTGCATAGAAAGACTTTACTCTTATTTGTTTATAACAAAAGCATTCTGAAGAAAGAATATGTAGAAATGCAAGCTAGAGAATAATTGAATAGAAATTTTAAAATAAAACTGTGCAGAAGACAATATGTTCTATATGATACATTCAAACATATAGATAAATGTATAATTTTAGACATTTCATATATGTATAAATAAATATATGATGTTACTCTGAAGAAACAAGGATGGTAAAATGAATAATTAAGCAACTTTGTTTTCTGTTGCAACATTCTTTCAAACAAGCTCTAGAGAGTAATTCTTCTCTTCTCTGGATAAAAGCTGGTACTGTCCCCCATAGCTATCTTCAATAATAAAAATCCTCCTGGTACTTTAGGCACGTAAATTGGTTCAGTTCTGAAAGTGATAGTTTCAGTCCAGAGTAATCATAAAGTCTCCAAGCTTCATTCAAATTTAAAGCTTCTGTACTCACCAAATAAAGCCTGCTACAGAAGGCTGGCAAACAGCGTGAAACTGGGGCCTAGATAGATGCACCTGTATTTTCTCAACGTGACTTTTCTTCTCTTCTCAGTGGCTGACTTACATGGTTACTGACCACACCAAGGTTCAGGGAAGCAAGGAGACAAGAGGCCAAGGCATAAGAAATATCCTACATGGTGGTACTTCGCGAGCTGGTATCACTGCTCTTTGGGTTTGGCAGATGTCTAAAACTGACTCTTGGTCTTTCTCTTGAAGGGGCTTTCATTTAATGGTAGGAATCTTTAAAGTATTCAACTCTTTCCCCATTGCTAGGTACCTCTCACCTGAACTTCACTGACAGGCACATGTCTCTGGATGCCACTCAAAACACTTCTGGGGCCCTGGATCTCAGCAGTCTGTCTCTGAAGACTCACTGTTGGGATCCAATTTCCCTTCATGCTGTATTTTTGGACAAAAACCACCTAAGATGTCACTAAGCTAGCTCTTATCCACATGTGTGGTGCATTTCTTCTCCATATATTTTGTGCTTATTTTCAGTTATAACTGAGGTTCCTATAAAAACAAAGTCCTCTATGCTATTGCCACAAATTTATTTTCCAGATATACAAAATTATGTTTTAATTAATAAATATAAATTAAGTTGAAAACATCACTGAGTCAGTTTTTTTAATGTGGCAATCCTGGATACAAAAGGCAAAAAAGTATGATGGATACATTGATTGATGCTTATAAACACTGGAAATCACTAAGATAGGTCAACATCCTTCTTTTATAAATGACAAAACAAAGAATCAATAAAGTCAAAGTTGTTATTGGCCAGGGCAGAGCAAAGCTTTACACTGAGCATTCAGATGAGCATGAGGTCTAGAGTCAAGCACATGTGCCTTGAGTCCTATATCCACATCCATGATGTATTAGTTATGAGAAATTGGCCACACTTAATAAGGTGTGTAGTCTTAGTTTTCCTTTCTATTACATAGGTATAATAATAGTTTTACTAGTTATAGTTTTTTTTTAGTAAATGAGGGGTTACAGAGGGTCTCTGTGAATTCTGCCGAGGCCATCATGAGGAGAAGTGAAATGTGCGAGGTTGTGAGGAAAAAGTATTTCAGGAAGAAGAAAGATTAAATGGGAGAAATGCATTTTAATTCCTGCAAGGTCAGAAATGGAGGTAAAACTGGAGTCTAGTGAGCAAATAAAGCTTTATTGTCTATTCACTTTTCACTATCTAGAATTACTAATTTCTCTTCCATAAGTACCACTTCCAAGATGTCTTTCACATAAAATCTTTCTTTATCTCTTCTATTCAGGTATAAATAGGTAAATATGAGAGAATGATTAAGGAAACTGTGTAAACTTCAGTGACTATCTGTAAAGTAAAGTAAAGATATGAAGAAAAAAAGTAGAAACTGTATTTGATTCTTCTTTTCTCCTATTCTCTTGGTCTTCTTGGTTCAGTTCTTTATGACAATAACTATGCCATTTCACCTATACAAACTTGTAGAATTAGAAACCACCAGAGGTTTTTCTAGTGAACTTTCTAAATATCTTCACTTTACAGGTATTATGAGTTTAATGGGTTGGTGTGCTAGTTAATGTTATGTGTCACCTTGGCTGGGCCTGGTTGAGTAGCTGGGCAGCTGGTGGTAGTTATTCCCCATGATGAGACTGGCAATCATCTCCATGGTGGGATCTGTCACGAACAGCTTAGCTGCTTTAGTGATGTGATTTGCTTCTCATATATAAGCTTTAGGAATGGTCTCCAGCTTTTTGGCATGCTTGAACACTGCATGTAGCCAAGTCATTGTTGAGCAGCCTGCCATGCCCTGCCAATCTTGGGACTTCCTCTAGACTTGAATTAATGGTCTGCTGTGTTGTTTGGTATATTGGCAGTGTCCCTACGGTTTGTCAGCCTTAGCAGCCAGCAGCTGCCGGAGTGAAGAGATGCCTCCAGCTTCAGTGGGCTGGGAGCAGGAGGCAGAGCTGAAGGACAAAGAGGAGGGGCTTCCACCCAGCCCCTAGAGCCTGGCACTTTGAACTCCGGGTTCTAGCCTCCAAAACTCCTGTTTGTTCAAGCCACCCATCTGTGGTAAAATCTGTTGGAGCAGCATAAGGTAACCAAAACAGATGGACACTGAAAATAGACCAGTGGAAAAATCTCCTGGAAATGGAATCACGGTTCTGTCTTCTCAACCCTCATGTTTCATCTCCCATCCTTTTTCTTCCCAGCTCCTTGCCCAACTATTCTACTTCTGTCAGACACAAAGAGGAGTTGGCAAAGCTCTCAGGCTTGATGTTAAAACCCCAATTTCTCATAAACATGATATAATTAATTTTTTAAGCAGAACTCTACTATCCAAATGAAAAAGAGTAAA
>NW_006921594.1:21211395-21217173 GCF_000298275.1 Orycteropus afer afer | reverse complement strand
TATGTCCTAGCATATGGTCCATTCTGGAGAAGGATCCATGTGCACTGGAAAAGAATGTGAATTGTGTTTTTGTTGGGTGAAGTATTCTATATATGTCTATGAGTTCCAGTTGGTTGATTGTGTTGTTAAGTTCTTCTGTATCTTTGCTGAGCTTCTTTCCTGTTGACCTGTCTCTCCTTGAAAGTGGTATATTAAAGTCTCCCACCACCCATGTAGAGTTGTGTATCATTCCTTTTAATCCAGTTAATATTTGTTTCACGTATTTTGGAGCATTTTCATTGGGTGCATAAATATTTATTATTGTAATGTCTTCTTTGTCGATTGACCCTTTCAGCATCATATAATGCCCATCCTTGTCTCTTAAGATGTTTTTCACCTTAATGTCTATTTTATCAGAAATCATAATTGCTACCCTGCCCTTTTTGGTTTTCATAGGCTTGGTATATTCTTTTCCATCCTTTAACTCTTAATTTGTTTTTATCTTTGTGTCTAAGGTGTGTCTCTTTTTGGCAGCATATCGATGGGTCTTCTTTTCTTATCCAGTCTGCCATTCTCTTTCTCTTGATAGGTGCATTTAGTCCATTCACATTGAGTGTAGTTAGTGATAGGTATGAGTTGATTAGTGTCATTCTATTGTGGTTTTTTGTCGTGTCATTGGTAATTCCTTGGTCTGTGTATATTTCTGTGCTGAGTTCAGTTTGTTGGCTATTGCTTTCTCCTTTTTCTTCTTTATAGTTGGTTTTGTGTTTATTAAGCCCATATGTTTTCCTTCCTTCTGGATTTGCTTAGAAGAATTATTACTCTTCTCTGTGGTTACCTTGGAGTATATTCTTGTCTCTATATTTTCAGAACAGTGCATGCTGCAAAGACATTGTTGTGTTTTCCTCTCCATTTTAGGGTCTGTAACTAGAAGTATTATTCCCTCTGATAGGTTAGTTGCTGTTGTTGTGTGCTGCTTGAGTTCCTTGGTTTTTAAGGTATAATGTTTTATGGTCTTATTATGAGTATCTATTTCTGATTTGGTTTCAGAGTTGATGTCACAAATCCTGGTCTTGCTGATCTCTGTTGTGAGTTCTCTATTGGTAGGACTTCCTTAAGCTTTTCTTATAGGGTTGGTCTCGTTTTCACAAAGTCTCTTAATTTCTGTTTATCTGAGAATGCCTTGATTTCACCCTCATATTTTATGGATAATTTGGCTGGATATAGGATTCTTGATTGGAAGTTTTTTTTCCTTCAGAGTTTTAGATATGCCATCCCATTGCCTTCTTGCCTGCATGGTTTCTGCTGAGTAATTGGAGCTCAAACTGTTTGATTATTATAAGTAATATTTCTTTTTTCCTCGGAAGTTCTCACATTTTTTTCTTTGCATTGGTTTTGGAGAGTTTGATTATAATATGCCTTGGTGTCTTTCTTTTGGGGTCTATCTTGAGTGGGGTTCTATAAGCTTCTTGGACAAATATCTTTTCTTCCTTCATGATATGGGGGAAGTTTTCTGCTAACAGGTATTCCACAATTTTCTCGATGGTCTTTTTTGCCTCTTCTTGTTCTGGAATTCCAATGAGTCTTATATTGTTTCGTCTCATGTCATCACATATAATTCTTAGGCTTTCTTCATTTCTCTTAAATCTTTGTTCTGATTTTTCTTCATACAGTCTAGTGTCCAGGGATTTGTCTTCTAGTTGGGATATGCATTCTTCAGCCAGTTCTTATCTGCTCTTTTGAGCTTCTACTGTGTTGTGTAGTTCTATCATTTTGGTGTTCATGATTTGCATTTCAATAGACATTTTCTGCATTTCTAACTGCAGTTTTTGTATGAGTTCTGATTGTGCATTAATCTTAATATTCTATTCCTCAATGATTTTCCTGAGTTCCTCCAGGGAACTGTCTGTGTTCTCCTTGTTTCTGTTTGGGGTTTCCTTAGGCTTTTGTATAGCTCTATAAACACATCTTCTAAATTTCTTCTCAGATAATTCTATTGCCTCTTCTTCCTCCATGTATAATGAGACCTTTGTTTGTGGTTTTGCTTCTAATGCCTTGTCCTGTTTTTTTGTTTGATTTGAGGTTGTCTGTTGTTTCCTAGATATTTTGATGTTGTCTTTAACTGCTGGTTACGTGTTGATTTGTTTTGTCTTGGTTTTATGGTTTAATATTTTGAAAAGGTGAAGCTGGTGTATTTTATTTTATTATTGATTCAGGTATGCTGGGTCGCTCTGCTGTTTTCTTTATGATGGTGGAATAACTGTGTGGGAGGTGGATATGTGTTTCTGTTTGTCGTAAAGAGGGCTTAGAGTTCAAACCGGGAGGTTTTATGGTAATTGATTGAATATGGTTTCTTCCATTGAATGAGTGAAGTTATTGGTGGAGAAGGTGGGAGCAGAAGAAGGAAAGCTTGGTGTTGCTAGGGTCGGTTTCTAGGGCTTTGAGAGGGCTGCTACTGATTACATAGTACTGTTATTTACAAGCCCATGGCTCAATTTCAGGAAAGATTCCTGTTGTTAGGGAGTTGCCACTTTCTGCCAGGCTCAGGCACACTCAAAGACCCCACTTCCAAGGCCCCTCGGCACCAAAAAGCTGATCCAAGGCAAATTCCCATGATGCACTCAGTGGCAAATTCCTTTCTCTCCACCCCATCTGCCCCTTGTGTGGCACAATCCTCCCAGACTGCGAATGGCTCTGGAGTTTTTCTGTGATATCGCCCACCTGCGGCGCCAAAGATGTGTGAGATTTCACCTGTGCTGGAGTTGGGAGAGTGCCTGCTAGTAATCTGTGGTCCTGATATCAGTGACAAAGACAAGCACAGACCTCTCAATGTCTCCCACACTGACCAAAGCTCACTCAGTGACCCGCTGAGGGAGGAGCGAGCTCACCCTCCTGGAGCACCAGTGAGCTCTCCGCTTGGGTTTCAGTGGTGCTACGTGCAACTGTTTGGACCTAGCCGACCCAAGTTACCGATAAAATCAGGTGCTGAAGTAGATCCTTGGAGTGATTGCTGGGATGATGGTGTATTCACTGGTATGCTGATATAGTGTGTCTTCTTCCTTGGCTTACAGAGATCTCAGGTGTCCGCCCTCACCTGCCAGTCAGTGTCTGCCACAGGGAAGTTTGCAATGGCCTCTCTTGGCTGCCCGTCAGTCCTTCGCTAGGTAGATCTTCCCCAAATAATCTCCCTGTGCCTTTCCTCTAATTCTGCTCTTCTGTGTTTGGTGCACTCTGGTTCAGTGAGCTCTTCAGAGCATCAAAATCCCTAATTCAAACTGCTGTACCTAGTTTTTCAAGCACTAAGATGCTAGAGGGAAATAGTGTGGTGATTACTGATGAGAGTCCATTTGGAATCCAATATTTTATATTTTGAAATAATATAATGATAAATATTTTAGTGCCTATTGACTATAGTAAACACATCATAGAAATTATATTTTATTATTTTGAAATAAAATAATGATAAATATTTTAGTGTCTATTGACTATAATGAACACATCATGGAAACTAATCCAAAGATAAATATTACATTAATTATAAATCATAACAAGAAGGTATTCCAATAATTCATTTATTTACTAATATTCAGTAATTATTTCTTGAGTATTTATTATGTGCATGACACTAGTGTGGACTGTATATACCCAGGGATGAATTCATAAGGTCACTGTCATAAAAAACTCATTATGAATAAAGGTCAGTATGTAAATTAGTAATTGCAAAGCAGTGTGTCAAGTGCACAAGCCTATGGCAGCACAAAATGATTGAGTAATTCTATGGGCTGTGGACAGGAAAGAGTGAGAGAAGGCTTCCTAAAAGAGGGAATATTTGAATTGGTATTTAAGAGATGAGTTAGAGTTTATCAAGAAAGAGTAAACAGATGAGAAGAATGTTAAACAAAGCAAACAGTGTACACAAAGTAACAAATACAGGAATTAGTCAGTGTGTGGTGGGAAAGAGTTGGGGAGAATTCAGTTATAGGGTGGGACCAAATTGCAGAAAGTCTCATAGACTAACCTTAAACAAACAAAACCCACTGCCTCAGATTCAAGTAAATTCCAATAGCAACTCCTGTATTACAGATTAGAACCTGTCCACAGGGTTTTCATAGCTGTAATCTTTACTGAACCAGATCAGCAGATCTTTCTTCCAAGGCATCACTGGGTGGGTTCAAACCATCAAACTTCAGGTCAGTAGAGAAATGCAAACCATTTGCAGCACCCAGGGACCTCAGCAATAGCATCATTGAACGCATGAAGTGAGCAGGTGAAAATGACACTCCGACGTGTCAGGCTGACCACCTCCAGACCTAGAAACTTCCTTTTTTCACTATCTGAATAGTTGTTCCCCCAGATTTTCCCCCAAGGGGATACTGTTCATCACTGAAGTCTGACTTAAAAGTCACCTCTTAGAAGAGGCCTTCCCTTACCATTCAACATCTGTGAATTGTCTGTTTCTATTATTTTTAACCCTTTCCAAACAGAGAGAATAGAAACACACGATATTAATTATTTTACAACTGTATGTAACATACATCCTCTTGATTTCTCTTTATCTTTGCAAACTGGTCTGAGAAAATCTTGGAAATTGCTAAACTACCTTCAGTACACTGCAAGCTCTAGTGATTCCTTACCTGGCAATCTCCCCTTTACCCTGTAATGAACATATTCTATTCACTGCTAACTATGTGACTATATGTACTGACAAGAGGAGATATGTGCATTTTATTATCTCAAAGCTATAAATCTCTAATGTAAAATTATCAGGGAATATGACAAAAGAAAGTGGAACATTTTGGAGCACATGGAAAAGATGTTTCTAGCCCCTTTAAATCATACCTCATATGCAAATCTTCCTACAAATAAAGAGAGACCTACATTTGTCTCCAGAGAAAAGGTTCTGGAAATAAATGTCCATTAGTACCGGTAAAATTTAGCTTCTTTTATTTAAGCTTCCTGCTAAAGTGGGAGCTTCACGGAATGATATAAACTGACACCCATTAAGGTATTTTGAAGTCTTAAAAAGGAAAATGTGATATGTTTGTTGTTCTTAAGGTCGGGTAGATGTTTCAATAAGTCCCTGACCTCCTCCATGGTAACCTCTATCTATATGTTTCCAGTCTATGGTTTGTGGCATTCACAGCTTCATTTTTGAAAATCATGACAGCTTTCCTTCACATTCATTTTCTACTCACTGTCCTAATGCCCATTTCTGTTTATAGATGACAATTGTGACAATTGTTTCCCAAACCTCATGACTATTAGTATCCGGGAACATATTTGAGGGAATTTGGTATGTTAAAATTCTCTTTAAAAAATATAAATGATTCTCAATTATCTTGTGATTGATTTTAAATTTTCTTACAGAAAATTTCTCTTTAAAAATTTTTCTCCTTCAGAAATAGAAATGAAACTAAACATCGTAAACTTTAACATCTTCCCAAATGTCAAGTTTATTGCTATTCTTTTTATTTTTCTAAATTTTATTTACTTTGTTGTTGCTATTAAGACTATGGACAGCAAGACACGCACCAAATCAAGAGCTTCTACATGTAAAATTTAGTGACACTGACTACATTCTTCAAGGTGTGCAGTCATTTTCACTATCCTTTTCTGAGTTATTCCTCCCTCATTAACAGAAACTCACTGCCCCTTAATAATCTTATCCAATATTTCAAGTCGCATAGTTTTTTTTTTTTTTTTGTAGGAATTGGGTGAAGATTTACAGAGTAAATTCACTTTTCATACAGCAGTTCACATATACTTTGTCTCATGTCATTGACCAAAATTTACAATGCA
>NW_006921594.1:21164014-21210762 GCF_000298275.1 Orycteropus afer afer | reverse complement strand
TTGATGTCCCCTGCGACTATTGTCCCAAGCCCGCAGGATCAACTACTCGGTCCCTCTGGGTAGCTGGCTGTGACCAAGTAATCAAGTCGCATAGTTTTTAAGAGAGCATGATGTTCAAGGCAGAACTTTTTCACTAGTTAAGTTAAACTATGGTTTGGTTTGGGGTCCCTATGAATCAAAAATGACTCAGTGGCACCTAACAACAACAACAACAAGGTTTGGATTTAAGAGGACTTCAGGGGCTATTTTTGATTTAAAGTTTAAAGAATATCTTAGGGCAATAGTCTCAGGGGTCCATCCACCCTCCAAGGCTCCAGAAAGTCTGGAGTCCATGAGAATTTGAAATTCTGTTCAGCATTTTCTCCCTTTTTATCAAGATCCTTCTATAGAGTCTTTTATAATGGTAGCTAGTTGTTCTGGTCTCACAGCAAAGGAGGTAATTGTTCACGGAGGCAATTAGACACATATTTCATGTCCTTCTCCTATTCTTGACCCTCCTGCTTGTTTCTTCAGGTGAATAGAGACAAAGTGCTGTGCTTTAGTCACTTTCAAGCTTTTAGTACATTTTTTAAGTAATGTACTAGGAGTAGAACAGAAACACTAAACCGGTATTTGCCAATTAGTCCCAAGAAACAATGACCCTAACTCTCCAAACCAAAGAACCAAACCTCATGAGGTGTTTGGTTATCAGCATATACTCTTTTCTGTTATTGTTATTGTTGTAAATATGTGTATCACACAACTTTTGCCATTTAATCTTTTTATAGTATACAACTTATTAACTTATTAATTACAGTAATAAGCTGTGGTACAACCCCACCTTTAATCAATGAGATTTTTCCATCATCATTAACCCCTATTTCCCCTCTCCCTCCCACTCCTGGTTACTACTAATAAACTTTGTTCTCTAAAAAAAAAAAAAAAAACTACTGCCATTGAGTCAAGTCCGACTAATAGTGACTCCCACTGAGATTCTGAGGCAGTAAATCTTTATGGAAGTAGATTGCCCTGTCTTCCTTCCATGGAGTCCCTGGTGGGTTTGAACCACCAACCTCCTGGTTAGCAGTCAGATGTCTTAGGCAGTGCACCACCAGAGCTTTTCATTGATTTCTATATATTTGCCTTTTCTTGACTTTTTATATAAATGAGGTCACACAATAACTGTCTTTTTGTGATTGGCTTATTTCAGTCAGCATAATGTCTTCAAGCTCCTTCTATACTGCAGCAGGTATCAAGAGTTCATTTGTCCCCCAGGTTGAGTAGTATTCCATTGTATTTATGTGCCACATTTTGTTTATCCATTCACCTATTGATGGACGTTTAGGTAGCTTCTACCTCTGGCTATTGTGAATAGTGCTGCAATGACCATTGGTATACAAGTCTATTTTTGAGTTTCTGTTTTCAAGATCTTTGGGTACATACCTAGAAGTGGAATTACTGGGTTGTATGGTAGCTCTATTTTTAGTTTTTTGAAGAACTGCCAAACTGTTTTCCACAATGGATGGACCATTTTGTACTTCCACCAGCAATCAATAAGTGTTCTAATTTTCCCACATCTCAGTATCATTTTTTAGTTTTTATCTTAGCCATTTTAGTGGGAGTGACATGGTCATTCACTGTGGCTTTGATTTGCATCTCTGATGGCTAATGATACTGAGCCTCTTTTCCTGTGTTTGGTGCATGAATATCCTCTTTGGTGCAATGTCTATTCAAGTCCTCTGCTCATTTTATGATTGGGTTATTTGGCCTTTTGTTGTTAAGTTATCACATTTTATATATTTTTTCAATATTATATTCTTATCGGATACAGGTTTCTGAAGATGTTCTCCCAGTTAGTAGCTTGTCTTTTCGCTTTTTTGGTAACATCTTTTGACGAATAAAAACTCACTGCCGTCAAGTTGAACCCAACTCATAGCAACCTCTTCTTGGGTTTCTGAGGCAGTATCACTATGGAGGTAGATTGCCCAATCTTCCTTCTGATGTTGATGAACAAAAGTTTTTAAATTTTACGAGGTCTCATATTTCTCTTTCATTGTTTATACTTTTGTTACTGTATTAGACAATTCATTGTTTAAAGCTAGGCCTTACAGCATTGTTCTTCTAAGAGTTTTAGGTTTTAGTTTGCATGGTTAGGTCCTTAATCCATTTTGAATTTGTTTTTCTGTGTTGTGTGAAGCACGGTCCTGTTTCATTTTTATGCATGTAGAAATCCAATTTTCCCAACACCATTTATTGAAGACTCCTCTTTTCACATCAAATGAACTTTTAGCACCTTCATCAAAATTCATTTATCCATAGACGTGTGGCTTTTTTTTAGACTCTCAATTCTATTCCATTAGTCTATGTGTCTATTTATAAAAGTGCTAGGTTATTTTGATTACTGTAGCTGCAGAATATATTTTAAAGTTGGGAAGTATGAGTTCTTCCACTTTGTTATTCTCTTTCAAAATTGCTTTACCTATTCAGGGCCTCTTGCAATTCCATAAAAAGTTTAAGATTGGTTTTTCTATTTCTAAAAGAAGGCTGTTGGAATTTTGATCAGGATTGTGTTGAATCTACAGATCATTTTTAGTAGTCTTTTAATCCATGCACATGGAACATTTTCCCATGTACTTAATTCTTCTTTAATCTCTTTCAGCAGTGTTTTATAGTTTTCATTGTACAAGTCCTTCAAATCCCTGATTAGATTTATTCCTAGATATTTTATTCTCTTAGACATTATACTAAATTGAAGCATTTCCCTTTCAGAGTTCTCATTTCTGTTGTGTAGAAACCTGCCTGATTTTTGTTTGTTGACTTTGTACCCTACAACTTCACTAAATTCCTCTAGTAGCTCTATTGGTTTTCATGTGCACTTTTAGGGATTTTCTATACATAGAATCATATCATCTGCAAACAGAGACAATTTTACTTCTTCTTTTCCAGTCTGGATACATTTTGTTTCTTTTTCTTTTCTTATTGCTCTGACTAGAACTTGAAATACAATTTTGAATGGAAATGTTGAGTGTGGGCACCCTTGTCTTGTTCCAGATTTCAAGGGGAAAGCACTCAGTCTTTCTCCATTAAGTGTAATGTTGGCTGTTGGCTTGTCATATATGCCCTGAATAATATTGAAGAATTTCACTTCTTCATGGTTTTCATCAAGAAAGGGTGGTGGATTTTATCAAATGCTTTCTTTGCATCCATAGAGATGATCATGTGGTTCATTTCCTCTGTTCTGCTGATGTGATGCATTACAATGATTGATTTTCTAATGTTCAGACATCCCTGCATTCCTGGAATGAGTCCCACTTTGCCACAGTATACGACTCTTTTAAAATACAATTGGATTGTGTTTGCCAGTATTTTGTTGAGGGTTTTTGCATCTATGCTCATAATAGATATTAACCTGTAGTTTTCTTTTCTTGTGGTGCTGCCTATGTCAGGTCTAGGTATCAGGATTATGTTTGCTTCATAAAATGAAGGGAGTGTTCCTTTCTTCTCTTTTGGCCACCATTCACCTATTAGTTTGTCATACTATGATGACTTGTGTGTTACTGTGTGGCTGGAATCTATGCCACATGAGAGTATGTGGTGTAATAAATTACCTGGTATGGCTTTTCTAGCCATAAGTCTTGGTAAACTCCATGGTGGAATTTGCTGTGAGCAACTGAGGAGCTCCTGATTGTAAATGTTATCCACCTGGGGTATTTCTGTGGGGAATGGCACAAAGCAATGTTCTGGGAAGGTCATTTTCTCTTAGGTGCTTAGAATTCTGATGCTATGATTGGCTAGTTTGGCTACTCTGCCAGGCTCAAAAGAAGGCCTCTTAGAGGCAGAACTCTCTCTCTGACTGCTGCCTGAGAAGGATGTGCTACTGAGAAGAAACACACTCCTGAGAGACACACACTGCTGGGAGAGAGTCACAAGAGACATGCATTGCTGAGAGAGACACCGAGGGACACAAACTGCTGTGAGAGAGACTGTTGGGTGGGTGACAGTGGACTGAGAGAGACTGAGCATTTTTCCTGAATTTGAATTGTAGCCCGGTGCTTCCCTAATAAACCTCACAATCTGTGAATTCTATGCGGCCACTGCAGTGAATTATTGAACTCAGCAGAGAAGTGGTGGGTGCTGTAGGAGGAATGGCTGGTGTCAGAGTTGGAGTCAGGGTTGGTGAAGGGCTGGAGGGAGGTAGCATGTCTGGCCTCTCAGTAATGGGCCTTGGGCTACTGATAGTGATTCTGTCTTCCTCTTGTATGGTTAGAGGAGGTCAGAAGATGTGGCCTCCCTGCCTTTTTAGCAGAGTAAAATGTTGCTGAAGATAATTCAAAAAGAGTTATAGAAGTACATCAACAGGGAACTGCCAGAAATTCAACCAGGATTCAGAAGAGGACATGGAATGAAGATATCAGGATGGATCTGGGCTAAAAGCAGAAAAATGTTTATCTATGTTTTATTGACTATGGAAAGTCATTAGACTACATAGAACATAACAAATTATAGAAAACATTAAGAAGAAGGGTATTCCAAAGCACTTAATTATGCTCATGTGGAACCTGTACCTGTATTGTAGTTCAAATAGAATAAGGAGACACTGAATGGTTTAAAATCATGAAATTCATGTGTCACCTTTCACCATACTTACTCAATCTGTATGCTGGGTAAATAATCCAAAAAGCTGGATCACATGAAGAAGAACATGGCTTCAGGAATAGAGCCAGATTCTTTAATAACCTATAATATGCAGATGATACAACCTTGCTTGCTGAAAGTGACAAAGACGTAAAGCACTCACTAATGAAGATAAAAGATTAAAGCCTTCAGTACGAATTACACCTCAACTTAAGACAAGAATTCTCACAACTAGACAAATAAGAAACATCATGATAACCAGAGAAAATACTGAAGTTGTCAAAGATTTCATTTTACTTGAATCCACAATCAAGAAATTTAACAATGTATTGCACATGACAAATATGCTGTGTAAGATCTCTTTAAAGTGTTAAAAAGCAAATGTCACCTTGAGGATTAGGGTGCACCTGAACCAAGCCATGGTATTTTCAATTGCTTCATATGCATGCAAAAGCTGGACAACAAATAAGGAAGAAGTGATGCATCTGAATTACTGTATTGGAAATCATGCATTTCCAGAAGAAGAAACAGATCTGTACTGAGGAAATATAGCCCTTGTGGTCCTTAGAAGCCAGTATGGCAAGAGTTTATCTCATCTACTTTGGACATGTTATCAGGAGGGAATAGTCCCCGGAGAGGAACATCAGGCTTGGCTAAGTAGAGGTTCAGTGAAAAAGAGGAGATGGATTGGCACAGTGGCCGAAACAATGGGCTCAAGTACAGCAACTATTGTTAGGACGGCACAGGACCAGGCCTGTCTGGTTTCTATTATACACAGGGCTGCAACAAGTTGGATAAAAATTAACTCCAAGATAGCATTATCCTTTCATTGCTTCTTTTACTTCATTGGAGCTGTTGTCCTTTTAAAACAATAATAAAATTATAAAAAATAACATTCTGGGTTAGAATATGGCAGTAATCATAGTACTAAAACATATATAGAATACTTACAATTTATTTTATAATTTACTAACAGGAATTGATAGGAAAGACAATAAAACAGACAAAACCAAAGGCATATACTAAGGATATCTACAGAGAAAAATACTACAGAAGAAATAAAAATGTGCATTTGGGAAACAGAGGCAGTAATGATAAGAAAAAAAATTGAAGAGTAAATCATTGACAAATATCAGCTGGACTTTTCAGTAAGAATGAATGCTTGAAAACATCCTAAGGTGGCATTAAAAGGTGTAGAATTCATAATGTGGAAAGTGATAGCAATTGAACTATTCAATTTTTTTTTTTTTTTTTAAAGATATGGCTACTTGATGCCATGAAATCAAATTGCCTGAATTTTTGAAGTGTTTTTTAAAAATCTAGCCTCAGAAGCCCAAGGAGGAGTCTCTATGAGTCGAGATCGACTCGACAGCAGTGAGTGTTTTTAGTAAGGGTTAAAAGGATAAAGGTAAGAGGATATCTTTTGGGTCTAGTAAAATGTGAACCAATGATGAAAGTCTGGCAGGAGCCAAATATGGAGAAAGCAAAGGAAAAAAAAAAAAAGATAAGTTCAGATAGTAACACTCAAGAAGTGTAACTACAGAAGAAGGAATGCATTTCTAATCCAAATATACTATCATCCTGTTGTATTTTATGGATACATTGAATAACAAAAGTATTAAGATTTTTTTTTTTTTAAGTAGAGTGTCCTTCATTATTTACATAAAACACTGCAAAGATTTCAAAATCACAGAACAAAAAAAAGATCATTTTCATGTGACTCCTCAGTTAATGTGGAGCAATGATTTAAACTACTTGCCAGTGCAGTTCCCTTTTCCCTTGCTGTCTAGATTGCATATGTCATAGATTTCTCACAAAGAGTCTCTTTAGGAGAACCATGTCACCTCATTCAGAACTTCCTGGCCACAAAGAGTATGGAATATTCTCGTGGATTTAAGTGGTTTTTTCCAGCCTTTCTTCTTCATGTCCCCAGATCTTCTGCCGAGGATTTGGTGACCAGTTCTCAGTGCTGTTCAAAAACAGATTCGGTGTTGTGGGAAACTGAAAACTGTTGCTGTCAAGTCAATTCCAACTCATGGGGGCCCCGAGTATGTCATAGTGCTCCCTGGGATTGTCAATGGCTGACTTTTTGGATACAGATTGGCAGGCCTTTCTTCCAAGGTACCTCTGGGTAGATTCAAATTTCCAGAAGATGAACCACATATTCTTTCCCAGTACTAAGACTATGTGATTCTGTGAAGCGTGAACACACAATAGATGAACATTAATTATAGACTAAAATGAAAGTTCATATTTTTCCATGAAAAATGGATACAAAGGAAAAATTATAATAATCAAAATATCTGAGGTTTTGAGGTAAAGACCATTAGCATTATATGTACTTGGATAAGATACAGAATGAAAAATGCAGTTCTGTGCATGTGTGTTGAGGGGTCCAAGCTCCTAAAGATCCTGCTCACTGACTTCAAAGTGCCTGATTTCTCAGATTAGATCTTTGTATTGGAATATGGTCTTCTTAACTGATTCCTCCTTTTCTTTCTGTCCAGTAAAGGATTTTGTAGACCAGAACTATTTTCTCTTTTCACATTTTATCCTCTTCTGGGCAAGATAATAAGATTTCAAAGTTTGTCCACATCTATCTCTGTGGTCCATCCTCTCTCCAGGGCCTGGGCTTCCCTTTCCAGTTACTGCAACTTAGCTGTGCTTATAAGCACTAGGTTTGGTCAGGGATGCTGGACACTACCAAGTAAACGCAGCAAATGCTCCTAGAATATTATTTAGGCAAAGTGCAGAGAGAAAGCTTATTTTATATTAATGTGAATATTAATCTATTTCAGGGTAGAATAACAACCACAAAAATCCATAGGAATTTTGACATGATAACACAAGACTTCAAATAAGATTGCTCATTATTGTTGTTGTTGTTATGTGGCATCGAGTCGTCTTTGACTCATAGGGACCCTAATCCTAATTGGGTTTCTGAGGCAGTATCACTAGGGAAGTAGATCACCCAGATTGCTCTTGGCTGGCAAAATATTATGAGAGATTTTTGATAGAGAAATCTGGGAAAAACTCTGCATTATGCTATTGGAAAATAAAATCTACTTTAGAAGTCCGGATTAGGTTTTTTTGTGTGTGTGTCAGTGTGTGTAACATTGTAACAGAAATGAAAGTAAGGTTAAAATAGGAATGGCTGTAGAAAAACTATAGAGTAGGTCAGATATGCATCCCGCCACACTGTCACCACCACCACCACCACTCAGGCCCGGACCAAATCCAGTGCTGTCTCCAGTTCTGGAAGGACCTGTTCCCTTCTTAACTGCTACTTCAAGGGTAAGTATATTCTTTATTTTCTTCATCAATGTGTTCTTTTGCATTGTCTTAAGACATCAGTACAGTAGTAAAGCTATAATTACTTAATATTAAACAAGTAAATGCATATTAAGATAGTGTTCATATAATAAAATGTTAGACACTATCACTAAATTTTGGACATACCTGTCATTAGGAAAACTGTTTTTTATTGAACATTTAGATTATGGCAGACAATGTAAAAGGTGTTAAGGATGGAAAGAAGAGTAAGAAGTGAAATCTACCTTTAAAAAGCCCAACCACTGTTCCTGTGGAGAACAGACTTGAAAACAAGCAAGTGTCTTAGATGTCATGTTTCTATCAAAAACTAAAACCAAACTCATTGCCATCGAGTTGATTCTGACTCATAGCAATCCCCTTTGGGTTTCCAAGGTGGTAAATCTTTATGGAAGTAGATTGCCCAGTCTTCCTTGTGCAGAGTGGCTGGTGAGTTTGAACTGCCAACCTTCTGGTTAACAGTCAAATGCACTATGCTACCAGAGCTCTTTATAAAGGATACATGGGGATATAAATGAGGGCTTTGTGTTGTGTTGGTAGGAGGAAGAAGAGTCAGAAAAAGCTTCTGAGTAGCAGGCCCTACAAGTATGTCCTGGAGGGTGAGCAGGTATGAACCAGACAAACATAGGGGGCAGCACTGTAGGCAAACATGCAACTATGAAATGGCCCAGTTAGGGAAGAACTATGCAGATCAGGATGACTGAATAAATGGAGGAAGGTAGACAGAGGTGCACAGGCCTGGCCCTTGCTTGGGTAGAATATCGGAGTCAGCTGCTCCAGGCCCCAAACACAGTGGAAGATTGGCACAAAACACCGTGCCTCACTGTCCTAATCTGAATGTTATTAAAATTCACTTTGAAATTTTTACCTTTATTTCTTATATTCCAAGGAACCTAAATTAGATACTGTAGTGGGGACTCCATTGATTTGTATCAATCTCACATTGGTTGAACTGGTCTGAACTCCACTTCAGAGGGAAAAAAATATGGAAAATTAGGGTGGGGCAGAGGAGAATCAAAGTGGGATAAAGAGTTTGGACTATGCTGTATATTTAGAAAGGAGCTCTGGTGAAGTAGCAGGTAAGGCATCTATCTGGCTGTTAACCAGGTCAGGGATTCAAACTCAACCCCTGCTCTGTGGAAGGAATATGAGGCAATCTCCTTCTGTAATGATTTATTGCCTTGGAAACCCAACAGGGGTTGCTATGAGTCAGGATCAACTCAATGGCAGTGAATTTTTTGGTTCTGATGTATTTAGAGGGCAGCTCTTAAAGATTTTAAGCAGAGAAAAAAGAAGAGGCTTGAAAAAGGTCTCTCTGGCAACACTTCAGAGGTTTTTGAGGTAAAAGACAGGGAGAAGGACATAAAACAAAATGTAATAATATAGGTCAGTGAAACTGAGGACTTCATCTGAGAAATAGTGAGGCTGTGGAGAAGTGAGGTCCTATAATACTGTGGCAGGCAGAATAATGACCTTCCCTCAAATGATGTCCATTTCTTAATTCCTGGTACCTGTTAATACGTTACATTGCATGGGAAGGGGAAGGAGTCCTAAAGGCACCATGACCAAGCATTCACCTGCTAACTAAAAGGTCAGTGGTTCAAATCTACCAGCTGATCTGTGGAATAAAGATGTGGCAGTCTGTTTCTATGGAGATTACAGCCTAGGAAACCCTATGATACCATTTTACTCTGTCCTATAGCATTATTATGAGTTGGAATTGATTCAGTGGCAGTGGGTTTGGTTTTGATGGCAAAGTGAAATTAATACTGCAGATAGAATTAAATCACAGACTTTAAAATAAAGAGATTAACCTGGATTATCCAGAGGGGCCATGTAGTAACAGGGTTCTTTAAAGCAGAACACAGAGGCACTATTAGCGTCAGTGATGGACATGATGGGATGTGGGAGGGACTTCACTAGCCATTGTGAGCTTTGAAGATAGACAAAAGGGCAACAGACCAAAAATTTGAGGAGCCTATAGGAGAGGGGCTCTGGTAGCCTAGTGCCTAAGGCACTTGCCTGCTAACCAGAAGGCTGGTGGTTCAAACCCACCAGCCACTCCTCAGAAGGAAGGTTGGGCAATCTACTTCCGTAGTGATACTGCCTCGGATATCCAAGGAGGGGTCGCTATGAGTCGGGGCGACTTGATGGCACATAACAACAACAACAAAGGAGACAGAAAATGCAAGAAATAGTATTCTCCCCTAGAGCCTCCAGAAGGAACACAGCATTGCCAAAACCTCAACTTTAGCTCAGTGAGACCCACTTTGGACTTCTGACCTGGAGAATTGTGAGATAATAAATCTGTGTTGTCTTAAGTCATCAAGTTTGTGGGAACTTTCACAGCAGGAATAGGAATCTAATATAAATGCCCAATTCGGCCTTGGCATGCAGAGACCCCTTGACTGAAAGCCACACTTAACACTTACCAATCTCAGCTAAAATTTGGGACCTGTCTCACACTTCTGGTCAGACAGGTTTTTCATAAAGATTTTTCAAGATAGGGTATAATGCCATGCATTGGTCTTAAGACATGAAACTTACACTTAAGAAGTTCATCCATTGCTGCTGTGAAAGACAGACTTGAAAACAAGGAAGCGTATTAGATGCCTTTGGTTCCTTACCTTTCTACCCCCAACACTTGCCATTTCTTAGCATATATGTACTTTCTTAGGAGCTCTGGTGACGTAGTGCCTAAGGCATTTGACTGCTAACCAGAAGGCTGGTGGTTCAAACCCATCAGCCACCCCTCGGAAGGAAGACTGGGCAATCTACTTCTGTAGAGATACCACCTCAGAAACCCAAGGAGGGATTGCTATGACTTGGAACCAACTCAACGGCAGTGAGAGTTTATCTTTTGATCAACTGTTGACTTTTGTGTCCACTTCTGCTTAGAAAATTAATTTTAAAGTAATCTCATTATTATGGACATTAAAGGTAAGTGTCAGGAGTAAGTACTTTAGTGCACACAGATATGGATCCCATTACAACTCTACTGGTATGACTTGAGGGAATTTAAAGTATCTGAGCTCCGTTTCCTCATTTGTAAAAACGAGCAGCAATATATTAATTAGATCAAGGTCCCTGGAAGCACATTCTGAGCTGAGTATCAGGTCAAAGTGATTTATTAAGGAAATGTTTCCAGCACAAACCCAGGAAGTACTAGAGTAAGCAAGATGGGGAAGGGTGTGATTTCAGGCGAAATCCTAGCATCAACATGATTCTGCAGGGGAATTTTTGAGTTTCTACATCCTACAGTTTCTTGCTGGTAGAGGTAAGAGAGTTGGGCCTTAATATTGTATGTCATGATTAGTGTGTGGCAAAAGGTGTTCTGTGTGGGAAGCAAATTTCCAGGTGGTTCCTTTTGCCTCCGTGGGCCTGTAGGCAAAGTAGTATCCTTGGGCAGTCCTACAAAGACTGTGGGAAGCAAATGAACACAGATGCTGGAGGAGGGGCACAAGCGCCAATCCAATGGATCCTAGGGGATCTAGTAGACCTGGCAGCGTCTGCCACAAGCACCTACTTCATAGAATGCGAAGCACTGAATGCACTCATACTTCTTCTTTTCCTTTCTTGTTGTTTTTAGCCTTCGAGGTCCTTGAACTATTTTTCTTTTGCAATAGTATGCACTGTCAAGTGGTATGGTCTCCACCTGGAGAGCTCAGCAAGGAAATGATCCTTTACTGACATAAGCTTCAAACTCAGGAAGGTAAAGAAGACAAAGGAGAAATAAAACAAATGTGAAAGCTATCAGAATTGAAAGTAACAAAATTAGTATCTAGCCATTCCATATGGTTATATTTTTCAAAGTGGATACTGGGACAAACTGGGACAAAGTGAATTTAGGCAAAACCAACCAATTAACAAATACAGGCAGGCATTGCTTAACATTTTCAACATGTCCTGTGAAGTAAGACAGTGCGTGATTTGGATGTTGTATGAACATCATGTTGTAGTCTGGTCCTGTTTTCTCTTTAAGCATCTCGGAGAAGCTTTGTGCCTTAGCAGTAATTGCCAATGCGCTGAGAGGGATTCACTTTTGCGCTTGGTCCTCAACCCACATCATTAGGAATTTCTCCATATCTGATATAGTTTCCTTTCACATTTCCATTAGCCTTGAACTTTTCAGTGCAGCTGATCCATTAACAGCTTGGAGAATTTTTCTTTGTTTTTGAAGGATCTTCATGACTGTGAGTGCAACATGCCTAAAGCTCGAGCAATAGCATTCATTGACTTTCCATTTTTGTGTCCCCGTCAGACAGTTTAATAACTGTCTGTTTAACCTCAAAATTGATACTTCTCTTTTGATTCTTGCTGTTGCTTTCAGCAGCACTGGTTTTGCTGTGTTTGGAAGCCATGATGCACTTCTTGGTAATCTTTTAAAAAGAAAATTAACAGAGATGACCCTACAACACTCAAGAGAGACCTGATACACAAGATTAGATGGTGCTGCCTATAAGTTGAAGGCTACATTTTTAGACAGTAAACTTTTAGATAAAAAGTACAGTACATATATAAGCCAGTAACAAAGGAATTTGTTATGACTATCCAGACATGTTTAATAGGTTACATATGTACTGTACCATTATGTGCCTGGCAGTGCCATCATTTTGTATATAAGAGACATGAGGTGAACGTGTTGCATGTGGGAAGCTGTTGTGTTTGCTACATGTCATTCTCCAATTGAGATTTCTGAATTCAACTAAAACCTTATGGGACTATGGACATACATGCAGTCAGAGGTTGCCTGAACAGATGTTATGCGGTGCATGACTGCAATATATTTGATGACAATAAATCTGATAGGAAATGCTGTCTTCCCCCCCCCACACACAGGAAACAATCTAACAAATCCCAAGAATTGGCAGTAATTGTTTTCTCAAAGAAAATATCTCCCATCTTCCTCTTTTATATGCTCTATTCCTATCCTGATATTTACTTATTTAATACCTTTAACTGATAGCATTTTATAAAGTGCATTCACATATATGATTTCATAAGATGCTTAAATAATCTTGTCATATATATTATCATCCCTCTTTTTGAGTGAGGGAATAAACTCTGAAAGGTTAAGAAACTTACTCAAAGTTACACAGCTAAATGCAGACACCTGACTTCTGACTCCCAAGACAGTTTTCTCCTCAGAGTTCCACACCATCTCTTTACACCTTTTATCAATCAAGATGCAGTTAGGATAAAGAAACCACACAATAATGCGAACAGCAGAAATTTAATAGAAACAATATTTAACTAGTCATAAGGGTCATAAGGATTTAACTACTAAAATGGGTATAGGAATATAGGAATAGCAGATATAGAACACTACTTTGAGGCTGCTGTAGAGAATTCATGGAGGGACTAACTTAGATCTCCTCCCCACCTGTCCTCTACTCTACCAAGCCTGAGAGTCAGATCTCATGGAGGATGATGTGGCTGGCCAAGAAATTCGTTCAGGTATCACAGACTGGGGCTGGTGAGCACTAAAACACCCACTCAGATGCCAGTGAGACTCATAGGGATGTCATAGACTGGGTAACTGGCAAAATTTACTAGAGGGTATGCAACAGTGAATATAACATCTCTTGGGCACAACTGACCAGAAAGTTATTTGATGATCACCACACTGTACCAAACCATAGCCTCTGCCAATGAGTTGATTGTGACTCATAGTGACCCTATAGGACAGACTGCATCTGCCCCCTAAGGGTCCCAAGTTTGTAAATAGTTAGGAAAACAGACTGCCTATCTTTTCCCCAAGCAGAGCAGTGGGTTAGGTTTGAACCACTCACCTGTAGATCAGCAAGGGAATATTTTAACCACTATGCTAAGGAGCTCTGGTAGCATAGTGGCTAAGGCACTTGACTGCTAACCAGAAGGCTGGCGGTTCAAACCCACCAGCCACTCCTCGGAAGGAAGGTTGGGCAATCCTACTTCCGTAGTGATACTGCCTCGGAAACCCAAGGAGGGGTCGCTATGAGTCGGGGCCGACTCGACGGCACATAACAACAACAACAACAAGGAAAAAGCACTGAAGACCTAGAGCAGCCCTTCCTTTCTGCAGAGTCTAGCACCCTCTACTGACAAGGCCCAGTTGGCAAAGAAGCACAGGTTCCAGTTAAAGTATCACATTGCAGGACAAAGAAGAGTAGATTTGGAGCTGAGAAATAAGAAGTTAACTGGTACAGGCTTCAGTGATTCTTCTAGGCTCTGGAGGGCAAATGTGCTCTTATGCCAAACTCCTGCCCATTTCTTCTCTTCTTTCCTAACTGCACCTAAAATAAAGAGCAGTCTCAACTTTGGGGACATTTATGAGGTCAGAGGTTGCCTGAACAGATGTTATGCGGTGCTAAGTACTATGTACTGAGTAGTGGTATGACATATGGGAAGTTCATGAATGGGGGTTCAATGCAGTGACTGGGACTAAAACTGGAACCAAACCACTTAGGTCTGAATACTAGCTCCACCATTTAATAGATACGCAATTTTGCAGAAGTGAGTTTCTGTATGCTTCAGCTTCCTTATCTGTAAAAGGAGAAGATAATAATATCTACTTCATTAAGTTTTCAGGAGAAATAAATTAATATATGAAAAGCCTATACAACAACATCTGGCGAATAGTTATAGTTTGGTAAATATTACTTTTACTAACACATAGCAGTTATTGATTTGGGTATTAAAAGACATTTTCAGCTTTCATTATCAGTTTCCACTTGGAATCATGCCTCCTAATGCTACAACCTAACTTCTTTGGTTGAGAACTAGACTTTGCCACAAAGTCTTTTGACTGCTGGCTGTTATTTCCAACTCTGGTTTCAGGTCCTGTCACTGTCCCTGGCTCAGTAAATAAACAGCCATCATCAGAACCTGCCAACTCATTGGGGATTAGTTTTCTCAAGCAAAAAAAAAAAAAAAAAAGACACATGATTAAACAATTCCTTCTTCTTGACGATCTCAGCAATTCCGACTAAATTTGACTCCCTCCTCCCACCCCCAAACAGTGAGTTACACTTGAAAGGGAAAAGGAAGCAAACGATTATGTTGAGCAACTACCTACCTGTGTCAGGCAACGGCTCTGCAAGAGTTACCTGATTTGATCCTCACAATCTTCAGATTGGTTTTAATCCCAACAAATGAGGAAACCGGATGCTGGGAAAGGTGAAGCAATTTACTTACCCACTCTTAGCAAGGAGCAGAGCTTGAATGCAAACCTGGTCTTCCTGTTTGGATCACTAAGCATTTTTCACTGTATTGCTTTCCTCCCACACTACTTTCTTCTCAGACATCAAGAATCCTGACTGCTCAATGCTTTTCATGATTTGCTTTAAAGAGATGAGTGGGTGTATGACTTCTTTTTAATTTTTTTTGTCTGAGACATATCATTCGAAAGTTAAGCAGATGAAATCCATTTACCAGCTACAGGAAGTTTTAAAATCACTCCTAACATCTCTCAGGAAATTAACTTTTCACTGAAAATAAGCAGTCCTCTGGCAACCTTTCAGCTTGTTCTCACCTCTCCTCTTGGCTGTAAACTTGCCGTGGGAAGAAGCACTGGTTGGGGGCCAAAGAGCTGAGTTCCAGCCTCCATTCTGCCGCTATTTGCATACGCGGAGCATTCTTTTCATTCTCTGTACCAGCAATTGTTTTCACCTGGTCATCTTAAGGGTTCTTCCAAAACTATGCGCCTGAGACTGGGGGTTTCCCTGGGCTAAGGTACGTTCCTTCCATCCTTTGGTCGCGGTTACCGAGTTAAACTGTTTCTCTGAGGAGGCTGCTCACTGCAACCGCCCTCCCCGCAGGACAGATTGATCAACAAGCTAGGTAAATAAGGCTTTACTTATGTTTAATCACTTATATTGGCGAACAATTTCACTTAGGCGTCACCACAGCGTGTGAAACTGTTCGCTACAGATTAGCAAGCAAGCACATGTAAACCCGTGCTTGCCCTGCTTACCGAGTGCCCTGTCCCGGTCCGGGATTGTAAATTTGAGTCTGCAGGAAGGTGTTGTGGGGCTGGGAGAGAGATGCTGCCAGCCATGCCTAGTAGAATCCTTGATATGGTGAAAACATGTGAAATTCTTCACTACGGATGAGTAAATAAGCACTCGTAAGCCCGTGCTTACCTTGCTTATTGGGTAATCCGACACTGCCTCCCTCACAGAAGCCCACTTCTTTCCGCTTCTCTTACCAAGGGAAAACGAACCCCCTACCCTCGTTTCCTAGAATTGCTTTTCACTAGACAATCCCACTCCTCCGCGAAGTTCTAGACGCGCGGGCGGAGCCTGCAGCGGGAAACGAGATGCTGCTTCACTCTCTCCCCGAAGTCAGAGTAACCAGCCTCCCGTTCTCTAACTTTCCACTCCTTCGAGGGCGAATTCTGAAAACTGCAGTGAGTTTGACTATAGAAGTGCAGAGCGATTCTAAACAATGAACTACTACCCCTCCACTCGGGGCCCTGCTCCTAGGCCTTCTACTGCAACTCCACGCAGTGTTCCTCCACTCGGCCTCTTTCTCACTGCAGTATCCCGCGCCGCGAGGCTCCCACAGCCCGACACGTAGCACCAGGGGCTCGGATGCTACAGATGCCTGGGTCCCGCTCCAACAGATCTCGGGTAGAAGGAGGCCGGCAGTCCTCACTGCGCAGCAGCCAAGCACGCTGCCAGTCCGCTTGGAGGCTGGAAAAGGTCCGCACTGGACTCGCAGCCCTTCCAGCTCGGCCTCCCCACGCCGGGCCTCGGCTCCCCTCCTTCCCTGCTCCCTCCTCCCCCCTTAGGCTGCTAGGCGGACCCAGCCTGCCTCACTCTCTCCGCCTTCACTACCGGGTCAAGCTGCTGAGGGAGGGAGCAGAGAGAGTGGCGAAGCCCTCCCCGGTTCCCCACCCGGCAGGCGCGCGCGCGCGCCCCTCCTCCCTCTCCAGCCTGCCCCTTCTTCCTCTCTCTCCTCCCCTCCCGTCAGTTACAGTACAACTAGTACACACACACACACACACACACACACACACACTTGGACCCTGCCGCTGCCACTGCAGCTGCCATGGATATCAGCTAACAACACACACCCAGGCGCGCGCGCGCGCTCCCACTCGCACCACGCAGGAGTGGCCCCCGGCATCCCTACCCTCCTTCCCCACCCCCACTCCACCGGCTCTCCACCTCCGCTACTGCACGCTTAGGCTGCCGCCGCCGCCGCCGCCGCTCTCTTCTGCTGCGGCCACAGCCTTGAGTGTCATTCAAGGGACAGCACAACCTCACCCAAGCTCTCCTAGCTCTGCCCAGTCGTCCCTCTCATCCTTTCCCTTCCTTGTCCACACTCCATCCAAAGAAGAGGGAAGGCACCGAACAGACGGGGGAGGAAGGCAAAGTCTGCTCCTTTCACCCCTTGGTCCCCTTGCTTCTCCATCCTCATCCTCTCACCGCTAATCCCTCTAAAGCCCAAAGGAACCCCAGGAGCTGAGGCGACTCTCTCCACTGCCATGTCCAAAAGCTTGAAAAAGAAAAACCACTGGACTAGCAAAGTCCATGAGAGTGTCATTGGCAGGAACCCGGAGGGCCAGCTGGGCTTTGAACTGAAGGGGGGCGCCGAGAATGGACAATTCCCCTACCTGGGGGAGGTGAAGCCCGGCCAGGTGGCCTATGAGAGCGGCAGTAAGCTGGTGTCGGAGGAGCTGCTGCTGGAGGTGAACGAGACCCCGGTGGCGGGGCTCACCATCAGGGACGTGCTGGCCGTCATCAAACACTGCAAGGACCCCCTCCGGCTCAAGTGTGTCAAGCAAGGTGAGCGCGGCGGCTTACTAGGTGCTTTACCCAGCGGACCGCTCAAGACGCAGGGGAATGGAAGGGTGGGCGCGCGTGTAGAAGGGGGTGTGTTGCACGATGGTGGGGTGGGGTCGAGAAAGCACTGGCGGAGCAAGTGAGCTTTGCAAGGCGTCGGACCGTTGGGTTAAAGCAAGAGGTGGGAAGGTGGCGGTGTGGTGTGCAACTTTGTTTGCGCAGTTAGACCCTCCTCTTTAGAAGCATTTCGGCCTGGTCTGACCTCCTTAGAGGTGCAGGCGAGCTCCCGGGGCAAATTGAATGTGCGTCAGTAGCATCGCCCGCAGTGAATGAAGAGCTTTCGGAGAAGGAAGGAAAAAAGAAAGGAGGGAGGAAAGGAAGGAGGAACTTGAGGGTGCAGCAGCATCACTAGTGGGGCGGGAAGGAGCGGAGGGTGGTGGGTCGAACGTGGAGCTACGCCCTCCCATTCCAGTAAATGGGCTGGAGATGCTGTTTATCCGCAGCGGTTCCCTGGGGGTCCCTGAGTCACTGGCTATCGAGGCAGGGAAAGGACAGATGGCTTTGAGAGCTCAAACCAATCTTCTATAACTTTTTCCCTTGCTTCAGTCCTCTGTCCCCCTCCCCCGCCTACGGTCGTGTCATGTGGGCACCGCGCGTCACGTGCGCACTGACTAACCCCGGCGCTCACCCCAGCCAGCCGGCTGGAAGAGGTTTAAGAAGGTGCGGCGTTGGGAGCGGGCGTTGCTGTTAGGGGTTCAAGGCAAAGGTTGTTACTCCTCAAATGTACTTTACTGAGGGGTTGCCTTCATGGAGTGGAAGTCGTCTGTGGTTGGGCTCAAGTCCTGCTCAGGATTTGGGGGGCGTGTTTCTGGGGAGGAGTTTAAAGGAAATGCCAGCTGGTTACAGTGAAGCTCTCTCAGCTCCAAGCTGACCCTCACGTGCCTCAGTTGAAGGCTGTGTTGTGACTTGAGGGTGACTAAGGTTTCACAAAACTCTTACTAGTTCTGTATTTGTTCGAAAGAAAATTATGGCTCCGAAAGAGAGAAAAGTAAAATAAAAGTTTGGAAAAAGGGCTTTAACTAAAATAAAATAGTGTATCTTTGCTTTCCATACGTGATGGCATACTTTTTTTTATGATGAATATTTCATGTATGGTATAGTGATACTGCCTCGGAAACCCAAGGAGGGGTTGCTATGAGTTGGGTCCGACTCGACAGCAAACAACAACGTGTATATATATGTAAACATACATGTCCATCTAAAAATTTCTTGTTGTCCTTTTTATACTGTTAGTCCCGATTTAAAGATGGAATTCAGCATGAGATTTTATGCATTTGAACAATCACTAAATATAACTGTGTGAGCAACTGTCGTGAAACTTTCTTAGGAAGTTGTTCTTATCCCTAAAACTAGTTTTGAAAGTAAACAAATGGAAAAGAAAGAAAGAAAGGCCTTGGACAAAGTTTTTTAGATGTAAAGTACCATACAAGAAAATGTTTCCATTAGGAATTTAGCTGATGATTAGAGATAGGCAAATATAAACATTGACTTGTAGGTCAACATAATCCATAACTGGCAACACTGCAGAATATAAGTTCGGGTGGCAAATAGACTGTCTTGGTGTTCTACAAAATGATATACCCGAGGGTCGAATGAAGGGATTTGTGTGAACATGTTCTACGTCATACTAACAATAGATACCAGTGTAAAGTTCTAAATTGGAGTCCTAAAATTTACCTGGTAATCATAGTTTTGTTGGCAATGAGCTTGGTGTTTGTAGTGCAAAATGGCTGCAAAATTAATGCTTTCTTAAGTCAAATTAAAGAGAGTCTGCTAATAAGAGATATGTGTCCTGCTATACTTAGCAATACTCACATCTTAAATGTTGTATTCAATTCTGAGCTCTACATTTTTAAATGGACACTGGCAGACTGTTACACTATGGAGCAAAAATGTACCCAGAAGAAGGACAAGGAAATTGTCGCCTATGGTAGCTATATCATTTGGAATTCAGTGGAAGGACATAGCTTGGAAAAGTGAGGGCATGGAAGCTGTCATTAAATACTGAGAAGTTATCAAGTAAGGAGGAATTCAGACGATCATGTGATATTCCAGAGTCCAGCTAAGATCAATCTATGGAAAGTTTTAAAGGATAAAACATTTTTCATTTAAAAATGAGCTTTCTAATCTTCAGACCTTTCCAAAAATCTGCATTGACTTAGTGAGACTACTATCATTGTGAATGCTCATCAAGAAGTCAAATGACCATATGATATGCCATGAATATCACAGTGTTAACCCTACATAAAATGGGGACTTGAACCATATAACATCTAAATCCTGCCATGATTTGTTCCATGGAAGACCCCAATAGCTCAACTTGTATATCATATTTTATTTGGAAGGTTATTGCATTTAGAAATTATGGAGTATTTGCATAGTAAGGTGATATTTTTAGGGACAATCTCTTTCATTTCTACGTTAACCATCAATTCTAGGCTTCACTGGTTTGTGGATTACTGATACTCATAATGATGTTCATAGAACCCCCACAGGTTACTGCTTCACCTCCTGAATCACTACTGACCAAAAAGAAATAAAAAAAAAAGTGCTTCTTTTCACTTTGTGGAAAATATAATCCTCTTGATATTCTTTTAAATAGGTGATTCATATGCATTATTCAGTTGTTGAGATTATACTCTTTTCTTTGTCAGATAATAGATTGGTTTATTTTATGTATCATTGTATGCAATGTGAAATTTTCAGACCATTAAGTACATTGCCTCTTATCTGGGGTTTCATTGCAGATTGGACTTGTTGGGAACACATTTAGGAACTCTTGACTCATGTAGTTATATTTCTAGAGAGCTAACAATGTAGTTTAGCTGAAGACTTAAACATGGTTTGTTTAGCAGTTGAACTTTTAAAATATTAGCAAGATAAATGACTTTTTAAAAATTCATACATACATTGGGTGTTATACAGAAACTGTGTATATAATCATACCTGAACTAAGTCATATTTTTAAAGAAGAGATTTGAATAACAAGAATGGTTTCTGAGGTGGTATCTCTGCAGAAGTAGATTACCCAGTTTTCCTTCAGAAGAGTGGCTGGTGGGTTTCTGATTAGCAGTCAAATGCCTTAGGAACTATGTGACCAGAGCTCACAGAATATCGATAAAATGTTTAAAATTATGATGGGCCCTACTTCCGTAGTGATACTGCCTCGGAAACCCAAGGAGGGGTTGCTGTGAGTCAGGGCTGACTCCACGGCACATAACAACAACAACATAATGTAAAATTAAGGAGCCCTGGTGGCGCCATCATTAAAGCCCTCAACTGCTAACTGGAAGGAGGTCTCTTTGAACCCATTAGTGCTCCAAGGCAGAAAGATGCAGCAATCTGCTTCCATAAAGATTTACAGCCTCGCAAAACCCCTAAGGGGGTTTTCCTCTCTCCTAAAAAGGAGCTCTGGTGGCTTAGTGCCTAAGGCATTTCACTACTAACCAGAAGGTTGGCAGTTCAAACCCACCAGCCACTCTCATAAAGATTTACCCCCTGGGAAACCCAAAGGAGCTTATGTGAATCAGTATCTACTTGATGGCAGTTAGTTTGGTTTTGGTGGGGTTTTTTTATACATAGTTACTCAATATGGGTCAAAATCAACTCTAACCAAACCAAAACCAAACTCACCGCCATGGAGTCAGATCTGACTCATAGAAAACCCTCCTTGGGTTTCTGAGGAAATAGATGGCCCAACCTTCCTTCTGAGGAGTGGCTAGTGGGTTTGAACCACCAGCCATCTGGTTAGCAATCAAATGCCTTAGGCACTACACCACCAGAGCTCCTACAGCATTGAATTTGGATTTTTGGTCTGTATAATGTGAAATTGGTCAAATGAGTAAATAAAAATTGAATAAACAATACAAATTTATAAATTATAAAGTTATATTGTTTATTCAATTTTTAAATCTTTACAGACACTGCCTTCCACCTCTTTCTTCCAAAGAGCAGCTGGTGGGTTCGAACCATTGATCTCTTAGTTGGGAGCTCTGCACTTTAACCACCGTACCACCAAGGCTCCTAATTTTACATTATAAATATCATAATTTTAAGTTATAATTTAAAAAGACAGTAAGTTGCTAGGACTTTAACACATGGCAGACAAGTGTATCATAGTTCTTTTCTGCATTATTTAAATATCCTTAAAAATATTTTTAAATGTCATCTCATTAAATTCAGAGGATTCTTTCTTCAATTTAGACCTGTTTTAAATCCACACAGTGATAAGTCATATAAAAAAATATACCATTTATTGTCATATCCACTTTTTAAAATAAACTATGGCTTTTTAGTTTACGATAATAAATTTCCCTCATCAAGTATTTAATTTGAAATGAGCAGTTTTGCACAATGATCTCAGTAATGCAACAGACCCAGTTGAAGGAAGTTTGCGAATGATTATGCAGTCTGTACTTTAGTGCTAAAAGTTTTATTTTTGTTTTTTAAGTTTGCCACTAAAGTTCATAGCAGCCAGTTACAGAAACCATTGTGTCCTACATTCCTTGTGTTATGGCTACTAATGCCTCTGATGCCACATGGGGACTGACATAGCCTGGACTTATTTTCCCATTTTGGACTGTTCACTGGAAAATGAAAGGCAAAAAAGTTTTCTAATTCTTCCCAGGTGGAAGAAGGGCCAAATAATGCCTTTGAAATCCAGTTCTAGGGAATGTACTTGTCTCTCCCTCCTATTGCTCCTTTCAAAGATGTCTTCAAAAGAAGTAGATCCACAGTTATTGAGCCCTGCTTTCTTCTTCCCTGACTTCAGGCTGGCATCACAAAGCATGCTTCTTTTTATTTAGAAAGGTAAAATCAAATTATGTCAAATTTTTTGCCAATAAAAATTGACTTTCCTCCTTAGAAATTAAACGTATGTGAATTTGATTGTTCAATAAACATTATCATTGTTTAAACATTTTGACCATTAATTATTTTAGGGACAAAATATCTTTAATGTTTTGGGAAAAGGTTAATGAAATAATTATTGTTATTTTAGCATTATTACTAGAAATGACTGGTAGTTTTTCCCTATATATCAGGTAATTTAAATGATATGACCTTGAATCTGAACCTTGAATCAAAACACACACTTTTTCATGTGTGTGTTTTGAATGATAGTAGTCTCAGGGTAAAATCACAGTTATAAGCATTTAAATGACACCATCTCTAATCTTAACATATTGTACAATTTTGGGCACATTTATTGTGCTAAGCCATGTCTCTTGAAACTCGCACATCCACTTTCATAATGAACATTCACATTTGACATTCTTGATTGCTTGTAGTTTGTTGTTGTTGTGCTTTTTAGTTTTTAACAATGGCTTTCAAAAGCATCACTGACCCTGGCAGAGTCCTCTCCCTTAGGAGACCAGATAGAGCAGTGGTAAAATGTGCAGTCTCCCAAGCAGGCTGCCTGGGTTCGAATCCTAAACAGACCACTTAATACTAGTTGTGTGAGCAAGATGTCTAACCTGGGATAGTACTAATACCTTGAGAATATTAAAAAAGCAATGCATTTAAATCAGGTAGTATCTGGCTGGGAATAAACGCTATGTAAATGTTAGCTAGAACTTCCCAGTGTTGATCATTTTGAGCTAGTGATACTATAATTTTTTTAACTTTCAAGATTTTTGACTCTGAATTGTAAACTAACTGAAAAACATGAAATTCTTGACTAATTAGTATTCTAAATAATTTCCAAGTTGTATTCTTTTTTAAAAAATGTTTTGATGTGATTTGAGTGAAGTTTACAGGGCAAATTGGTTTTCCATTCAATAATTCATAGAGTTTGTTGACATTGCAGTCCCCACAATGTAATAGCACTCTTCCCACTTCCTCACTATGTTTCCCATTTCTATTCCTCCTTCTTTCCTATCCCTTCCTACCTTCTAAATTTTATTCCTGAGCAAATGCTGCTCTTTTGATCTCTTATGGGTGCTTGTTCTAGGAAATGCCTACCTCCCTACTGTTACTATTTACCTGATAGGCCATTCTATTGTTTGGCTAAAAATTTAGTCATGGGGCTGAGTTCACTTCTAGGTTTGAAGGGTATCTAAGGGACACAGTCTTGGGGATTCCACTAGTTTCTAAGACTAGTAAGCCTAGTCTTTTTTATAATTAGGGGTTTTTTTCCACATTTTTCTCCCATTCTATCCAGGATCTTCTATTGTGAAGCCTTTCAGAGCTATTGGTTATGGTAGCTGGGCACTATCTAATTCTTCTGGTCTTAGGGTCAAGGAGGCTGACTTTCATGTGATCCATTAGTCCTTTGAACTATTTTTTTCTAATGGTTATTGATGTTCTTCACACTTCTTTGCTTCTTATGAGGAAAGACCAATATTTATTTGCAACTTAGATTGCCACTCACAAACTTTTAAGACCCCAGTCATTACTCACCACAGTAGGATGTAGAATATTGTCTTTGTGAGCTGTGTATACCAATTGAGTTAGCTGTCCTCCTCCAACACTGGGTCCAAAGCCTCCAAGCCCAATGACTTACTACCTCAGGGTGTTTGGTTATGGCTAAGAAGTTTTCATAACTTTGCCCTCTGATCATTCTACTATCTACATGGATGTATTTACTGTACATACAAATATGTATTTAGAAATATTCTGCCATATGTGTAGGTGACGGTGTAGTCCTGTTCACCCACCTATACCTGTTCAGCTTGCCTGTCTGCCTATGTATCACTCATAGATTATTATCTGTTATTACTGTTATTGCAGGACTGTGTATATAATAGTATTTCCCTTTGTTTTCTGTAACTCATATGCACCTCTCTATCTTCCTTTACCTTATTGATATTGTGCTGATAATTCCTTTATGGTATATTGCCTTTCCCTTCACTCTAGTTAGTGTTTTTCTCTCTCTACCCATCCTTGGTAATCATCAAAGAATGTTATTTTCTGTTTTTCTGGACTTTTTATGAAAGTAGAACCATTCAGTATTTGTCCTTTTGTGATATACTTATTTCTGTCAGCATAAAGTGCTCCAAATTCATTCATGTTATGAGGTGTTTCACAACTTTTTTGTTATCCCTTAATGTTGGATAGTATCTCATTGTGTGTATGTGCCATAGTTTGTTTATCCATTCATCCATTGATGGGTACTTAGGTTGTTTCCATCTCCTTGCTGTTGTGAATAATGCTGCAGGGAACATTGCTGTGCATATATCTATTTGTGTCCCAGCTCTTATTTCTCTGGGATATATTCTTCATAATGGGATTGTGGGATCAACGATACCTCTATTTTCACCTTTTTGAGGAAGTGTCTTACCATCCTCTTCAGTGGTTGTACCATTTTACAGTTTCACCAGCAGTGTATTCAAGTTCCAAACTCTTTACACCCTCTCCAGTATTATCTTTTCTATCTTATTGAACTTTGCTATTATTGCAGGGGTGAGATGATATCTCATTGTTGTTTGGATTTACATCTCTCTAATGGCTAGTGATCATGAGCATTTCTTCATGTTCTTCATGTGTTTCTTGACTGATTGAATGTCGTCTTTGGTGAAACGTCTGTTTGTGTACTTTGCCCTTTTTAAAATTGGGTTGTTTGTCTTTTTGTTGTTGAAATGTTGAAGCTTTCTGTAAATTTTAGGCATTAGTCTCTTGGCAGATATGTTGTCGTCAGATATTTTTATGCAGTCTGTAGGTTCTCTTCTTACACTTTTCTAGAAGTCTTTTGATGCATGTACATATTGTATTTAATTTTTAGGAGATCCCAGTCATCCAGTTTACCTTCTGCTGTTTGTGTACTTTTGGTTAATGCTAGATAGTCTTTTTATTCCATAAGTCTGGGCCTATTTTCAACTCTGTTTGTTCTCTACAACAACAGGTAGACCAATGGGACAGAATTGAGAACCCAGACATAAATCCATCCCCTATGGACAGCTGATCTTCAAGAAAGGGCCAAAATCCATGAAATGAGAGGGAGACAGTCTCTTTAACAGATGGTGCTGACAAAACTAGTTATTCATTTGCAGAAAAATTAAACAAAATCCACACCTCACACCACATACAAAAACTAATTCAAGATTGATCAGAGACCTAACTGCGAAACCTAAAATTATGAAGATCAGTAAGTTGTATTCTTGAGGTTCATTCGTAGGATAAAGTAAACCGTCAATGTAAAGAGTAATGAGATTAAGTGGAATGAAGTATAATTTCACCTTTTAAAAATAATTCCCACTGATATTGGATTTATGTGTAAAGATCTACTGTTTTATATTTATTTTATTTTTCAGCTACATTTTATTTTCACCCATAACTTACTCTCTTTGTAGCCATATATATCCCTCTAAATAATCAGTGAATATATTAAATCATATACTCTAGTCTTGACAAGCATAGAAGCCCTATTAAAATTCACTAATTTCCATGTAGGCATTTATCTCTACTACTTACATGTGACTGCAGTTAGATACAAGTATATCTTAAGGCTGAACATTTACTTATCAACTAAAATCGAATAGCTCATGGAGAAAAGCAATAACAAAACAATTAATTTGTAGTGTTCACAGTCAATAATATATAATAAAGAAAAAAATAAAAATTCAGTAAGAATTTTACTTTGGAATTGTGAAAATGACAGCAACTCAATATAAATAATTCTCTATAAAAGATGAAGCAACGAACAGTATCTCTACCACCAGCACTCTAATGATCCTAGCATTTTAATTGAATTAATTCCAACTTAGAATTCAACAGAAACAGCTACTTGGAAGCTCCAGTGTCCAATATTAGGTTATAAAAATTGTTCTTAGCTACAGTCTTTCTAGTTATCATCAACAGAAGCATAGAACAAGGTCTAATAATTTTCTTGATATTGTGACATTTTTGTATTATGTTCCATCCCATCCCCAGCTGTCTTTCTTCTATCTCCAGTATGAATTGATGTAATGATTCCTTTAATAAAAGTAAATTATAGTTAATATCATATAGATAATTTAGTAATGTGTTCATAATGACTGAATTCACATAGTTAAGAAAAGATTTGATAAAGTTATACATATGCTAAAAACTGTTGTAAAATGCTGACATCATCATTGAGACTTACAACTCCTCCCATTACTACAGTTCATTGAAATTTTATCAACTCTTTTTAAAATAACTCCATTTTTTTGGAGTAACTTTTAATAACCTTAAAAAATTTTGTTAAGGTTAATATGTAGTATTTACTGTTTTGGATAGTTTTGAAGACAGAATAAAAGTTTTTTCTTTGACAGTTCACTGAATCTTAACTAACTGCATCTACCTTTTCCATCTACAAAGATACATTAGGCTAAAGAGTGAATGTTTTAATTGAATGATTGTATTTCTTTCTATATTTGAAATAATTATAAGTCTTGCTCTGTGGTGGAAAAACATTTTCTCCTTGTACTTGTTTTATGAATCCCTGTGAAGTTTTGTGTGGTTTTCAGTGATTTTTGTTTACTTTAAAATAAAATCAATGTCAATATCACAGCAGTCATTCTATATTCAGTAACCACCCAAAACGATGTGGCAGGAGAAAAAAAGAAACTTTTACAGTGTGAAGTGAAAGGTGTTTTAGATATTGATTTTTCCAATGATAAAATTTGTGGAAGAATTTTCATGAAGCTCTTAATTGCCCTTTAGGAAACGCATGCCTGTGAAATAAAATATTTGGATTTTATTAAGTGACTTAGGGAAATGAAGTAGAAAGAAGTACATTTTGTCCAACTTTTTAAAAAATAAATTATATGCTTATGTAATGTTCATATTACATTGCATTAGAAGTTTCTCCAAACATGTTTCCCAAAGATTACCTTGAATTATTTATATTGCCATGATTTACAGGTACCACAGACACTGTTTACATTTGATTGTCACTTAATAGACTGAACAGAATGTCTATGTAAAAATATTAAGGGCAAAAAAAACCAAATTATATGTTTTAAATATTTATTTATTTTTATTGTAGAGGTGAGCAGTGTTGCTTATCCTAATATTTTGAGCTGCTTCCCACAGAAAGGTACATGCTTAGTTGCAATATATATGAATGCAGTGATAATAAATGTTATAGAAATCTACAGATTAATCTAGAAACATACCTGAAAGTTCTCAAAATCTGATTAGTTGGATTGCAAATATGAGCAAGTTTCACAAATATGAAATGCCCAGTATTGCTTCTATGAAGCATTTTGATGGGTTCATGGTTGACTCTAGTTTACCTTTTCTGTGCTGTGAGAATATTTAAAAAACAAACAAATAAACAGACATTTTGCTGAACAACATTGCTTCTAAAGATAACCAAGAATTTAACCTTAAAAGGTTACCAAAAGCTCCCCAAAATCTTGGCTTATTTCCAAAAGCACCCTGAACCTGGATAACTATATTCTTTCTTTTCTAGTAAGTCAAGTACCTAAGTGGTCACCGTTTTGGGGTTAGGAATGGTGTCTAAATACACTGAAGAGAGTTGATCCCTCTCTGGAAAAGCAAGAATCTCAAACATGCTCTTAGCTACCAGCATTTAAAATATTAAACCTTCTTTCTGAATGTTTCTTCTGAAAAGTAATCCAGCTATACTTGGAGCTCCTTTTCCTCTTTGGTTGGAAGTCCATGTGCTTTTCTTTTTCTCAGTTTACTGCCAGAGAATCAATTTAGTGAGTAATGATTTTTTTCAGCTCCTTTTGGATACATACAACACACATACACACACACACACATTTTTTCAAAAGCTAAGTTTCAGTGCCATTTTTTAAAAAAACGATAGCCCCAGAAAAGACACTTGTATATGTGAGAACAGAGTCTTATTTTAAGGAAAACAATTACATAAAATTAGTGCACCTGTGGCACTATAGCTGAAGGCTTGCATAGTCACCCATCAGTTTTCAACTGTGAGTGATTTATTTTACCTTTATTAGATAATGGGAGCTCTGGTAGCATAGTGGCTAAGATACTTGCCTGCTAACCAGACGGCTGGCGGTTCAAACCCATCAGCCACTCCTCGGAAGGAAGGTTGGGCAATCCTACTTCCGTAGTGATACTGCCTCGGAAACCCAAGGAGGGGTCGCTATGAGTCGGGGCTGACTCCACGGCACATAACAACAACAAAGCTCTGATAATCGGATACCATAGAGACATAATGAAATCATGTACCTAGATGAAGTCTATATTTCATATATATTAGTTGTTAAGAAGTTATAATAAGTTGGATTTTAATAGTTTGGGTTTGGTTGTCTTCATCACATTGTCCAGCGACTGGTTGACCACATAATGCATAGGACAGTGTTATTGTAACGGGGAGAGGGGCAGGGACATGGATGTGATTATGCATGAATTGGGTACCATGTTTGCAGAGTGATGTAAATTATGATTGGTTTAGATATCTCAGAATAAATTAGAACCTGACTTCAGCATGGTATGAATATATTATATATTAAAATTCTAAAGAAGTAAACATTTTTAAATGAATTAAATATTCCTAACATATAAATATTTTGCTAAAATGGAGGTTACTATACTGAGAAATTAAAAATGTAAAAAAAAAAAACCTAAAATAGCAAGCAGAGAACCCACTAAGTTTAATTAGCATGGATCCTAAGAGGTTTTGTTATAAAGAAGTGAATATAATACTTTGAATTCTGTTAATCTTTTAAATTTTAAACCCTTTTTCTTTCTATGAAATTAATCCCTTATGGAATGTACTGTGTATGAATTTGTAAAATGTTTATATGCCATGAAATCTAATATAAAACTGTGTAAAATTAATAACATATTTTGATGCTCCAAACAACACTCTAAGATGCTACTATGGATCACTCACTCACTCACTCACTTCCATGGAGTCTGATCTGACTCACAGCAACCCCTCTTTGGGTTTTTAAGGTGGTATCACTACGGAAGTGGATTGCCTAATATTCCTTCCGACTATGGATCAAGAAAATGCATTTTTTTTTAAATGTTCTCATTCTAAGTCTTCCTTTTAAAATTAATTCGAAACTCTTCAATGTCTAATGTGAATGGTGTCGTGATACCCTTTATTCTTGGGGAGATAGACTCTCTCAGCACTGACTAAGGAGATGCTTTGCTTCAGCTAAACACACTTTCAAAGAAGTCTTAGAAAGCCACAAAGCTAGGAGAGAAACTGTTGGTTATCTACCTAAACTGCATATCTTACCTCCCCCTCCTGGCCTCTCCAGCTATCAGAATGCTGCTTTTGTTCAGTCAATCACGTGTTGATATGCTGCCACAGGATTAATGTCATGTCAGCCTGAGCCCAAGGGGACGAACCTTGACTAGTCTGAATGGAGGAAAGTAATGCTATCCTCTTTGCCAGTGATTGATTTAGGAAATGCCGTATAACTCAGTTTTGACTAATGAAATGTAAGGTGAAATCCCTTGGGGACTTTTTGAGAATTTTCTTAATTCTTAAAAAAAGATCCAAGGAAAAAATTATTCTCTTCTCTGCCTGTGAAACTACACGAGAAGGTGATGCCTGGAGCAGTTATAGTCAACTTTTGATCTTGAAGAGAGCTGGCCAAAAGGAGAGGGGTTGTAGAACAGAAAGAAGAAAAAGTACTTGTTCCTTGATGAGGTGGTGATATAGTCAACCTAGTATTGGCCACATATTAGCACTTCTTGTTAGTGAAATAATAATTAGCAAAATGTTTGAAGACGTTTAAATTGAGCTTTCTGTTACTTGCAGCCACAATCATTCTGACTGATATTAAAAAACTGAAAAATAGCATAAAAATAGGTATTTTGAACCTCAAAAATAGCATAAAAGTAGGTATTTTGAACCCAACTCACAATAAGAAAAAATAGGTATTTTGTTTTTATTTTATGCTTTTGGGGAACATTTAATGAAGATCTTTTCCAGTAATGGAAGTACCTTTGGAGAATAAATCGAGATGTATTCTTCTGTTACAGAAGCTCAGTCACCTGCTAGGTATGCCTCCATTACTACACTGAGTTTTTCTCTGATTGAATTTCTGGTTTAAATTCCAGGAAATTTTTACCATTCTAAAGTGAAAAACACAAATTCTTTTTAACACCATCCAACATAGAATATAATCAAGGAAGCAGATCATCTATAAAAACACACTAACAATGCATGCCAAAACCAACTTCAACTATTTTTGGATTGTGTAGTGTTTACAAATGCCTGTGCCATTGATCCAGTGAATGTGATTATAAACTGACTCATCAAAAATGCTCCAAGCTCCATTTTTCCAAGGCTAGATTTCACTTAGTTATTACTCAAAAAATATTTATTACAAACACCCTCTCTGGTAGGCACTGAGCTAGAGACTAGTGATAAGAAGATGAATAAGGCATTATCTGCACACCCAACTAGATCATTGTGTGGTATGTATTCTGTGACTTAAGTTAAAGGTAACTAAGGTGAGGCTATTTTCATCTTTTAAAGATGCCCTTCATGATGTAGTCAAAATAAAATGTTGGAGAATGAAATGCCTTGCAGAAGAAATATGGACTTTAGAAATCTTTAGTATTCTACATCCTGGATTTAAGTTCAAGAAGTCCCATCAATTCTGTGTGCATGCATTTCTAAGGTTGTGCTATGTACCAGACACTGTACTAGATAATGACCGTAGAAAAGTGCGTAAGTCTCAATCCCACCCAGGCAGGAATTTTACAACACAGTTTGACAGTAAAAAAAAAAAACATGGAGCTTTGAAGGTAGATACATGTGGATATTAGCTACAGCTCTGTCCCATGCTAGATGTGAATTGAACAAATTATTTAATGTCTCTGCAAATCAGATCCATCCTTGGAAAAATAGGCATCCTTTCAGAACCTAATGCATAGTGACACTATTATGAATAAAGCCAATAATGTCTCTACCATGTTTAACCCAAAACAAACACAAAAATCAAACCTATTACCATCAAGTCATTTCCTACTTATGCTTAGCCAAAAACCTGGGATATAGAAAAGGCTCAATAACTTTTTTGGTATGATTATAACTGATACGTAATAATAGCACTTGTATTCTCATAATATATTAACATTCTGGTTGGTTAATAATTACCTATAAACAAGTATTTTCAATACTATAAAAGTTTCAAAGACTTGTGCCCAGCAGAAAGGTATTTAGTCTGTCCTGCAGTTCCAAGTTCATGGAGAAGATGTTTGAGTAGGTGATCAGGTGAAAAAGTGGGTGAACTTTCCAGAGGAAAAGCAGAGAGGCATTGCTAATGAGAGGTACAGGCAGTGTTGCAAAGAGTTTCCAAGTCCTGAAGTCTGGAGCTGAAGATGGAAAGGAGGAAGTCGTGAGCTGGGGGAATTACTGTAAGCCAAGCCGTCATATAGAATTGAAAGATGCGCCATTGAGTATTATTATCATTATTAGAGTGAAACCTGTGAGAGCTGTAACTCTCACAGCTGGAACTTGATGACACTGCCTTGTTTTTCTGGTTCTCACAATTTTTCTGCCTTTGACAGTATGCAGTCTTACCACTTTTCTATCACTCATTTTAATGGAAAATATTTGAGTTTTCCTTCTCTAACAGGTTTCTGCCTTACTTAGGCTATAACTTTCACAAGTTTTACTGTATTATTATTATTACTAAATATCTGTGCAGTGCTTACTATATGTCAGTCATTGTTCTAAGTACTTTAAATATATGTCCACTCATTAATGCTCATATTGTGTAAGATAGCTATGGTAATTAACCACATTCTACAAATAAGGAAATTAGAGCCCAGAAAGGTTAAGAAACGTACATAATAGTGTATAGAAACTACTCCTTCAAGAAGCTTGCCTTAGTAGGAAAAGGTAATCGGTGGTTCCTTTATAGGAGGGAAAGGTGTTAGTGTGTAGGCGTGTGTAGGCGTGTGTGTGTGTAGGTATGTGTTATGATGAAATAGGCTTGAGCCTACATTTCTGTATTTATCAATAAATATAATTTATTCCAAATGAAACTCGGTGCTATGGAGTTGATGACGACTCATAGTAACCCTCATTGGGTTTCCAAGGCTGAAAATCTTTACAGAAGCAGACTGCCTCATCTTTCTTCCTTGGAGCAGGTGATGGGTTCGAACCAGTGACCTTTTGGTTAGCAGGCAAATACCTTAACCACTACACCACCAGAGTGCCTTATAATTGATTCCATCAATATGAAAATATTCTAGCAAATTAAGATCTTTTGATTGATTTATTGAATGAATAATTGTCTATTACATGTTCGTTTTGTGTCGTGCTAAATGCTGGGTCTTGGTATTTAAATGTTAATAAGGCTCAAGCCCCACCCATCAGAAATACAGAGTGGAAAGAAAAGCAGTCATATACAAAGATAACCTTAAAGCGCTGTGTATTGTGACAGTACAGGAATAAACATACTACTTTTAGAGAATACACTCCAGAGAGGGAGAAGGAGGGTGGCATGCTATTAAGAGTGTGGATCCTGAAGTCAGAGACTTAATTGGATTCCAGTTCCAAAACCATTGCTATCACTACCTTATGGTGGGATTAACTTTCTTTGAATCCCAGTCTCCTCATATGTTACTGTGTGTTTGCTAAGAGTCAAAGAACACAGTGCATGCTGGGGGATGTTTTCTAAAATCTTAAGTGCAGTTTAGTTGGAAATATTACTACTTCGAGACAGGAGAAGGAGGTGGCAAGACACTTCAAAGGGATCTTTGAGATTGGCTCTAAAGCATGAATAGGAGTTCAGGAGGGGAGGCAGAGGAGACAGAGGTGCAAGAAGGTGTAAGTACTCCTTTTATGCAGAGAACTAAAGATAGATCAGTGAGGCCAGAGAAGGGAGTACCTCAACATCCTAGGAGCAACTGAAGATATGTCCAGAAGAGAAGGTTTAGAGTCATATCAGAGAAGCCTTAAATGGAAAACCTAAGATGTTAGGGCATTGTTCTTTAGGTAGGTACAGCCACTGCAATTTTTTAAGCAAAAGATATGCATAATCAAAGTGGATGTTTTCTAGGGAGAAAAATAAAAACTTGATATGAGATATGTATTTAGGGAAGAGGAAACTGAGAGCAGGACCTAATCTGTCAGCAGTGGGAATGAAGGGAGGGGCAGAATTTGGAATATATTTTAGAAACAGAATGATTTACAGTTTATAACCAACTGAGTGGGGGAGTAGTGGTAACAAGAAGGCAGGAGTCAAAGATGACTTAGGTTGTGGACTTGGAGGTGGCTAAATGAGTAAACAAAGATACCATTAACAATTCAAGAAACCTACTGCCATTTAGTCAATTTTGACTTGTAGAGACCCAACAGGATAAAGTAAAACTCCCCATAAGGTTTCCAATGCTTTAATCTTTATGGACGCTGACTGCCTCATCTTTCTCACACAACTGGCTGACTTTTCAGTTAGCAGCCAAATGCTTGCTTTAACCACTGTGCCATGAGGACTCCTCCATTAACTGCAGATACTAAAATATACTCTACAGGGAAATAACTTTAGGCTGTTCTGCAAAGAGAATATTGCTTTGTTTGAAAACTGAAGAAACAACGTTGCTGCTTTTAATAGCTGATGGTAAATGAGTAATACGTTTATATTAAGGAGGTGGTCATCACTGATATCTTACTTGGAACTACAATTTGAATACGATTTAAGCTAAATATTGGGGGCAGATGCGAGTCCTGGTGGAGCAATGCTTAAGGCACTCAGCTGCTAACCAGAGAGTAGGTGATTGGAACCTGCCAGCAGCTATTTGGGAGAAAGGTGTGACAATCCACTTCTGTGCAGATTTACAGCCCTGCAAACCCTATGAGACACTTCTACTCAATCCTACTGGGTCGCCATGAGTCATCGCCAACTGGACAGCAGTGGATTTTTGGTGTACTGAGGGTAGGCAGAGTAAATGAACAGAATCAAGTTAGAATATGGCCTTTAATTTATTTTAGCAGATTTTCTTACTTTACTTTGCTCCTGTTAATATTACCTGAAAAACAGACTGAGTGGAGAGAAATGAGTGACTTGGAATATAATGTGTTTGATTATACTGGCAGATGGCATTTTTCTGATGTTCAAAATTTGGTCATTTGTGTGTAGAGCTCACAGAATTGTTGGATCTGCAGATTGGAGAGTTGGGAGGCATTGTTTTACAGTGATAACTATAGTTCTGCAAATAGATATGGCCCTCTTAGGAGAGCGTCATGAATGAGAAGAGGCCGAGGAAGCAAATTTGAAAGATACTTACATTTAACAGGCTTGTACATATGTTCTTCTTTACTTGGCACTTCTGATTTAGAGGAAGAAAAGTTACATCCTTAATAACCTACAAATCAACTGTCTTAAATTAGGTTCTTAATTGTATGTCATATAGGAAATATTTATCACATATTGATTTTTAATGTCAATGTATCACTGTTAAACACTGAAGACAATGTTCCTATTTTATTAGCAAGTCAAATGCAAACAATAAAATGTATTCAATAGTGCTGCTTTTATTTGCTGTATGGTTTTAATTTTAATTCAGAGGTCACAGTAACTAAAAAATAAAACAAAGCAAACAAAAAAATCCTTTACTTTTTTATTCTGTTAGGTACTATTTTTAGACCAATTGCTTTGCCTATTGCTGTGATGTTCTAGGCTATATTTGGAGCAAACACTGAAAATGCAAACTCTTCTCTCCTTTACTAGGAATCCTCATTGAAAGAAGTTTGCAATGAATTACCTTCCTCTAATATATAAAAATATTCAAATGTTTCCATATGACAATAGTTGCAATATTCATCTTCTTGAAAATTCAAAATTCTAACTTCTTTCTTGTAGTTACTTTCTATAGTTTAAGTCCAGAAATGAAGCAAAAAATATATTCAACTCTCTACATGGTATGTAATTGTCCTAAATTAAATGAATGACACCTGCCCCCTCCAATATCTGAAAATTCATTTATTTTATCCAGAATTGGTGTGTGAGGTTGTATCCAGATTGTCATGATTCTTAATATTCCAACAAATATTTCCTCATCTTCATTTGGTACAGCATTGATTTGTCAATGAGGTTGTCAAATATGTCCCTGTAACTAAACCTTGAACTCATGAAGGGCAAGGACAGCATCTAATTCATATTTGTTTTCTAAGTAGTTGGAATGATGCCTGAGAATGATGAAAATGCTTAAAATATTTATTTTTAATTTAAGGAATGATAAAAGTCCTTTTTTCTATAGTGCTTGATTTACTTGAGACATATTTAAGAACCTTTAACAAACATTGTAAGTACAGTCCTTTTAGCCTATAATGACATCATCAAAAAATATTTGAAAACATTTGAAGTAATTTCTTTTAAAATATACTTAGAGTTCACTGTATTATACTGTGTTGCACTTTTGGCAGTGTGATCATACCAACTATATCCATTATGAAACTCATTTTGTATAGAGTGTTATATTTTTCCATAATAGGGCATAAACATCCCCTATTTTGTTCTGAAATTCATTTTTGCTTTGAATTAATTTAAATCATGGATCTTTCTCATTTTGTTAAGCAACCTTTTCGTTCTTACACTGAAATGATTGTGAAAAGCAAGCTGTTTCCATCTAATTTAAAAGTTATATGTTAAATAGTTTGGGAGTATGTAACCTATGCTGACTGCGACTCAGAAGAGTATGAGCCCTGTAAAAAGCCAGGCTGCTGAGTCAATTACCTGTCAACATCTAAGAGAGTCCAGCTGCTAATGACCAAGGCAGAATGACATTGCCAAAGACCTCCACTATCAAAAAGCAGCTTAGAAGTTTAGACTAAGAGGGTTTCTTTATTGGGAGAATTAAATTGGCTCTTTTACTTCAGAAGAGAGGTTTTAAACTAGTATGAGAATTGTTTCAGGCAGTACTAGAAAGAGAATATTGCTTAATTTGAGAACTAAGGAAAATGCAAAGTTGGTAGATTAAGTAGTTCAGAGTTAATTAATAATAAAATGTTATTTATGCATTGTCCCTTTTAAAACACCTTTGTATTATCTGACTAATAAGAAATACAAGCTCATCCAGGCAAAACACAGTATATATTCTTCTACTAAGAAAATTGTTTTTTTCCCTTCTTTGTTTCATGTGATATTTTGATGTATTTGGCCGAGAGAAAAATGAACTAATTTTCTTATTTTTCATTTAAGTATTCATGTGGTTATTCCTGAAGTTGTTAATGTTGAGCTTGAAAGTCCACATCTAACTTAGCTCTGCAATGTAAGCATTTCTAAACTTACTTAGGACCACCGAATTAAAATAATAATAGCAGCTAGTCTATATTGACCACTTACTATGTTCCAGTCATATAAATGACAGTATAAACTGTCTCATATGGCCAGTTTATTAAACAGGTTGGGCTCAAAGTTCACAAATAAGGAACAATTATTTTTCTCTCATCTCTGCCTCCAAGTACATTCTGTTGGACCTCTTTGCCCAACATCTGGATAGTATCCTTGGCACACTTGGTAACTTTCATGTATCAGATTAGTTTCAGGTATAAAAATGTAGTCTGTTCCAGATAGAAACTTAAACTTTGCATCCAATTTATGGGCATTGGTAGAGAACTGAGGGCATCAGTAACAATACAGGTTAGTGTACTGTCGCCTGTTTCTTGGCTTTGTTTGTCCCACCTCCCACCATCCTCTACCTCCTGCTGTCCGAGGTTGTGATGAGGGAATAGGTGAAATGAGAATAAAAGGCTAAAAGGCAAAAATGTCTGTTTCACAAGTTGTTTTTAATCTGCTCATATGTGTCCTCTGTTATGTCAGCCATCCAAATGCTAGCTTTCTGTTATAGATCACATTTATATGTTCCTCAAAGATACTTCCAGCTTCCTCATCACCTTTTACACACCCCACTGTGCCTGTTGTAGAATTCCTTGACAGGAGCAATGAACTATAACTTGACCACTTGTCAGCTCCTGCTCACTGCATTGCATGTCCAGCCTCTTTCTGTTACTCTTCCCTTGACCCAGTAGGCAGACCTCTTGAGCAGGGTCCTTTTAAGAGAGCTTTCACTTGGCTTTCCTTTGAGGTATTTAACTGGCCATGGAAAACCATATGCATCCTTTCCTTATTTTTATCACATAGCAAAAATGCAGTGACATCTCTTCTTGACCTAATACCACCTTCAAAATTCTTTTGGCAAGAGTAGATGTAAATCACTATCTTTATGAACATCCTCAGGCACGTGGGAACACTTTTAAAGTTTTCCCAAGAACTTTCTCACACTTTGCTTGTGGGAAGCAGCCTGGGGAAGTCCAAACAGAATTCAGCCAGCAGCTAGCCTGGGAGTTACTACCTTCTAACCTGCAAGAGGGGAGCTCTGGTGACATAGTGCTAACCAGAAGACTGGCGGTTCAAACTCACCAGGCACTCCTCCGAAGGAAGACTGAACAATCTACTTTCATAGAGATACTGCCTCAGAAACCCAAGAAGAGGTGGCTATGAGTCAGAATTGATGTGATGGCAGTGAGTTTTTTTTGTTTTTTTTTTAACCGGCAGGAGAGTGACCACTTCCCTTGCAACACATACTTCCCCTACAGGAGAGAAGGTGACATGATGCTTGTTTTTCTATTAAGAATCCATTCAATACATCTGTTTCGTAAGATTCTTTTTCAAATATTTATTCTCATCTAGGCTTTGGGGAGTGATTTGTCTTTGGACGAGTTTGTCATGGACATGACCGGTACCTTGACATGCTTATTTTCCCCTGTCCTCAGCTTTGAAGCCATAACTACATTTCAAGAAAACAGGAAAGGTCCCACTTTACATCTTATTCTACTCATTTAGGGCTCATAAATAACTCAATTAGGAAAGTGATGTATATTATCCCAGTTAAACGTGAGAAAATTGGAGTACAGTGTCTCATTACTTGTCTAGGGTCACTCATCTTATTCAAGGTCATTGAGTACTAAGTGGCTGCCTGACTTCAAAGCCCATGCTCTTACCCACTTTGGTATGTTACTAAAATGGAGTAGGGCAGAGTGGTTTAATGAAGCAGTCCTATAAAAAGGTGGTCCAAACTGCAAAGCAAACATTACAGTACCAAATATCTCACTTTCCTAGTTTAATTTCCTATTCCAAAGCTTCATGTTTTCTGATTGAAATGGCCTTCCTTCCTTCCTTCTTCTTCTTCCCATCTTAGAATGATTCAAACACTTCAAAATTAATTGCTAACTTTTTTGCTGAAATCATAGGCAGTTTTAGAAGGATTATAATATTTCTGATCTTACCGTTTCAGTATTGCAGTACACCGTTGACAACAATATAAAATACCACAATAGGGCTATGTGAAAAGACAAGTACAATGAAATTCTACAATTGCAAAGCATTTAATATTTCTGTTTTCTGAAATTTTGAAATAAATACTATTTTGTGAACTGAAAAATTTATTGTATTATTACTTTATGGAATTTTCTTTTTCTCAGAATCCAAACATTTCTTATTTTTCTTTCTTCTTCCTGGGAAATTGTTAGTTTTCCTGCTGCAGTTGACATAAATCTGCTATTTGTTTACACTCTGTGCCATCCAGATACATTATAAATATTGCATTTCTTAAATGTATCTTCTTGTAAAATGTAAACTTGGACTCCAAAGAACTGTCTTATCTCAGGTGTTTTCTCTAGTATGCGCATGTGGAGCTTGTATTTAGTATTACTTGAGTTGCAGATTTATTTCATCTTGCTAGCAGCATCAACTATTTCCTTCTGCTGGTTCCAATTATTATGATTATTTCCAGTCTGAGAGAAGTTTGGCAAAAGCAAACATAGAAAGGGAAAGAAAAGAATAGGCTATTCCCTCATGCTAACATTCAAGCTTATCAGTCTTTACTTAACTACAGAAACCATTTATTAATATTTGGGGTTAGCAATTTAATATTGATTTTGGTCTTCTTTGCAGACATAAACCTCAAATGTGTACAGGGAACAGTTTAACACTATGACATATTATGGAAGTAAGATACCGTTTTCTCGACTCTGATGAATTAGGCCATTGTCTCTCTCTATTCGAGAAGTTAGATGGAGTTTTGACTTGTTATTTGGTGAGTCTGTGATATTATTTGCACATGTAATATATGAAAAATATAGGTTATATGCATATATGTTGTATTATACACAATATAAAATTATATGTATAGTTAGAGGCCTGATTACATACTTGGGGTAACTTTGGAGACCGTTAGGTATCTTTTCCTGTAATCTATCTCCCTTCAAAGTTGTGCATATGGAAGTTGAGTAAGAAAATCAAGAAATTCAGGGTTTTGTTTTTTTCCCAAGGAGAGGTCGCTTGAGACAGGTCTGACTCGATGGCACATAACAACAACAACATGTTTCATTAGTATCTTTATGGCAAAAGGCTGACTTTTCCCTCATTCTTAAGGCGAGAAAGAAATTGACAAGAACCTCTATGAATTTAACTCATTCAATAAATTCATTACATAACTTTTAAATGAACTTGAGGATTCAGCGGGACAGGGAACAAGGTGAATAAATAAAAGCAACAAATTAGATGCTGACTTTGTGAAGTTGCCCCGTTGTCGTCTTTTCTCACGTAGTCCTATTTGAGAAGGGTAACTAAAAGTTCTACAAAGCGATGTTTTACCACGACGTGGAAGTGATCAAATGAGGAAGATTAAGTTACTGATGTCAACTTAAGCCTTTTAATTAAAATATTTTAAAAATGAACTTTACAAGTTTCTACTTAGCAAATAAAAGTTTAAGTCAATTGTACATGTATCCTTTGCGATAAATATATTATTCTTCTTTTAGAAAATATTTTCCTTCATTTTGAAGCCATATACACTTTGTTTATTTATTTAAATTTTTACTGTGATTTGGGTGAAAGTTTACAGAACCAATTCATTTTCCATACAGCAGTTCATATGCATTTTATCTCATGACATTGACTGCAATTCTCCACAATGTAACAGCTCTCTTCCCACTTCCTCCCCATAGTTACCTCTTCCATGTGCTCTCCCCTCCACCTCCAGCCCCCAGCCATCTCCCTGTGTAAACACTGCCCTTCTGTTGTCCCATGATTGATGCCTCCAAGGAGTGTATCCACCTGATGTATCCACCTGATGTGAATGTTCACCCATATGCCTGTCTGTTGTTTGGGTGGAAGCCACAGGAGTGAATTCATTTCCAGATCTAAAGGGTAACTAGGAGCCATAGTCTCAGGGGTCTCACCAGTCTCTATCAGATGACCAAATCTGGCCTTTTTTTTTTTTAATGATTTTGAGTTTTGTTCCACCTTGTTTTCCCAGTCTATCCAGGTGAATCCATATAAACTTTAAAATGAGACACATTTCTCTAATTTCCAGAATAATGTTCATAGATGAAAACATTTTTTGTTGGTTAATACTGAGCATTTTTTTTTCTTTTCAGCTTTTATATGGCTGATATATTTTTTAAATAAGTTATAGTATCTATTTTTAAAAGCACATTAATTTGAAAATAACCTTTAAGGCTCACTGGTGAATCCTATTGTTCATTTGGTAGACTTTCTACCCTGTGTTCTGTGAGATCATTTTGTTTTTATTAGAGAAAGGTCAACTTCTTCACATATGAAAAATATAAGATTCTTTCATAAACTTATGCAAACCAGTTTCCCAAATTTTCCTTTGTCTTTTCTGCTACCTACAAAGGAAGACAAAAATCTATTGAAGAAAGGGGTCAGAATTTTTTTTCATCAATGTTAAAAATTTTGTCAAGAAATATAGAGATTAAAACATTTTTCTTTTATTTATTGACTTGTCAGTGTTTATGTTGAAGATTTATTACATATTGAAACAATTTGATTTAATTCAAACAAAATGAAGAAATAAATTAGAAACTGCTCTGTTGAAGTACACTTTTTTTTTTTTTTTTTCTAAGATGGGTTAGCACTTTTATTAATGGAAAAATATACCCTCTTATTTATGCAGCATTTCAGACAGATTTGGTTGCAGTGGTATTTAAATGGACTTGTGCAGTGTGTAGGAGCCCTGGTGGCACAGTAGTTAAAACACTCAGCTACTAACCAAAAGGTTGACCCGTTTGAATCCACCAACTGCTCTGCAGAAGAAAGAAGTAGCAGTTTGCATCCATAAAGATTATAGCCTTGGAAACCCTAGGGGGCAGTTCTGCTGTGTCCTACAAGGTTGCTGTGAGTTTTAATCAACTCAGTGACAATCAGTTTGGTATTTGGGACTTAAAAAAGGCAATTTCTTTTGTATATCAACACGTGCCTACTTTAACTGTTGTTTTTGTGATTGATAACTGATAATGTTTTAAATAAAAAGTATTTCAAAAATACTATCTAACTATTTAACTATTGAAAATATTAGTTACAGGAAAGTAGATGATTTTGTTTTTTAAAGAAAATACTTTTTGAAGGACACAAATTGGGCAATAAAAGCAATGACAAAAGTATGTGCAGTAGTATATTAACTCAGCTGATACACCAGCCAATTCACTCTAATAAGGAAATGCAACACAGTCCTTCATTTTGCTTAGCATCCACCTTTTGAAGACTCTACTGATCATTACAGTATCCAACAGGAAATGTGAAGGTTGTGTTGATTATAATTTGAATTTTAAACTTTGACATTCAGTGCTAAATGTAGGCATTGTTACCTTCCATTTACATGTACAAGCTTGCTAAGATTATATACCATGTCATAATACAGAATGATACTGTAAAGTGTTTGCACTGACTGAATAAGTACCACCGTGGCAAGATGGTAATTCTTGGCAGTAAGCATGGAGAATGCAAGTCATTGTTATAGAACTGTAGTATATCTGAGGCACCTTCAACTGGAATGGCTTCTAGAAGTATTGTGTCATTTTCATCTTAACTCTATTTCTATAGATAATCAAATTATCATGTTTTCCTCTGAAGGAACTATCCATTTATGAACCATAACTCTAAACTTCTCTGCATTACTGTTTAGTGAATTTTTACTGTTGTATATGATCAGTCCTGCCTTTCAATCTGACAGCAGCCAAATTTTCATCCAGTCTTCTCTGACAGGCACCAGTCCCCTATGGTTCCATCTGCTCTCTGGGCATTCCCACATGTAGGTCCTGCTTCTTCATTTAACAAAACCTAAGTATCATTTTATATTCCATTAAAGCTCTGCTTTCTGATTTTCAAGTTTCTTCTAATGGCCTCGGAGATCACCAGTCCAACTGAACTGGATATTTTGCAATCGATGGCGTTTCTTCCCTTTCTCCTGACTCCTTAATCTGTTCCATTCTGTCAGTTAGGTCTTGGAACAAGTATTTCTTGTACTTGTTCCTGTTCCTCTGTTAGCATTTTATATGTACCCTTACGTTTCTCATGTCAGTACTAACAACCCTTGCTTCTGATCTGGTTTCCTGCTGAGTCTCTCCTCACCAACCCATCCAGCAAGTGACTGCCAAATTTATCTGCTTAAAACAGCACTCAGCGTGAGACTTCTGTTTCTATGCTTTTTTTTTTCCCTCTACAGAATAGTGTTTAAATATTTAGCCTGACATTCAGATCTGTCCACAATAAAACCAACATTTCTACACTTAACTTGGTATATTTTCCTATGTATTCACTGAATCCTAGCCATTCTGAATGAGATGGGTTTATTTTCTTCAACCTGCAGTCTCCTCCTCAGCCAAAAATATTGTCATTTCAGTTCTGTATGTTGAAATCATGCCTGGCCCTAATGCCACTTCCTTCTCATATCATTCCTTCATTGTGCTAATTGGAAGTGATATCTCCCTTATGTGCCTCAGTCTTAGAATACTTCTAACCAGCCACTTCGTAAAGCCCTTATTTATAGGCATGTTATCTAATTTTCAGGAACTCTGGTGGTGCAGTGGTTAAACCATTCTGCTACTATCCAAAAGGTCTGTGGTTCAAATCACCAGCTGTTCCCTGGAAGAAAGACGGGTCAGTCTGCTTCTATTAAGATGTACAGCTTTGGAAACACTGTGGGGCAGTTCTACTCTGTCCTCTAGGGTGCTGTGAGTCAGAATTGACTCGATGGCAGTGGGTTTGTTTTTTCGTTTTTATCTGATCTTCTGTTCTATAGAATCCTTAAGTTTGGAGATTCAAGCTTTCACATCTTTGCAGGTCCTTCCTTTATCGTCTTTTCCAAGTCGGTATGCAATAAATATTTATTGAATGGAGAAGATATCTGTTTCAAGCCATGAATGAATTTCTGTGTCCTCAACCTGCCAATTCAGATTCTAGATTATGTGAAATGCATTTATATCAGATTCCAAGCCATACTAATATTTTACTTTTTAACACCTTGTAACAAAGCTCTACAATGGGAAGGTAGTGAAGTCGGTGGGAGTCAAGATTTCATTTTATACTTGGAGACATTAAAACTAACTGCAGAATCATTCAGGAATTCAGGCTGAAGTAACCTCATTTTTTAAAAAAATGCTTAAGAGCACAGTTATGTTACCTAAGTAGTAGAGAAGATGGGAAGGAGTTCTAATCAAAGTAGAGGAAAATAGATTTATTGCATTTTTAACTTAAGGTATCATTGATGTAGACTGGGATTCTGCTGGTATTTGGTTCTATACTTTATAAATAATTTCCTTCCAAATAGTAAATTCAGAGAAAACTGGCTTCAAACTAAAGTGTTAAAATTTCAGCTCTTTCATTGTGCACTCCTGGTTGGCTTGACAAATTTATGGAGACAGAATATAAATGTCCAGTGTTTTTCTAGGATCCCAGTTATATGCTCACTAATTTAGACAAAATGGTGCACCTAATCAGATAAATAACCAACATCCTTCATTTGACTCCTAAGGAAAGAAGATACTTGAAAGCTGCAAGAAAATTAGAAACTTCCTCGTCTCATAATTCCTATCCAAGACACAGAAAATAAATTTATTTTTGTCTTAGACTGTAATTGCATATGACAAGGACCTTCATGCACACACACATGCATACCAAACTGAAAAACTGAACTCACTGCTATTGAGTTGATTTGACTCATACCGACCCCTCCTTGAGTTTCCGAGGTGTGATATCTGTATGGAATACAGTTGCCCAGTCTTCCTTCCAAGGAATGGCTGGTGGGTTTGAACTGCAAGCCTTATGGTTAGCAGTCAAATGCCTTAAGCGCTATGCCACCAGAGCTCCCATATATACGTACATACATACAAGCATACATACATATATATATATATATGTGTGTATATATATATATATATATATATATATATATTTACAGGTCTGAGAATTTCTTTGAGGAATATGCTAAGAAAATAAAGAGGAGGTGAGGAAAAGGAATAGAAAGGGCAACATAAAGCACGGGAAGAGGAAGATAAAGATTAAAAAAAAGAAAAAAAGCCCTCTGGTAGATTCCGATTCATAGCGACCTTATCAAACAGAGTAGATGTGCCCCGTAAGATCTCCAAGGCTGTAATTTCTTATAGAAGCAGCCTGCCTCATTTTTCTCCTATGGAATGGCTGGTGGGTTTGCACCAACAAAATTTTGGATAGCAGCCAAGTGCTTTAACAACCACAGTGCCACCAGAGCTGCCTAGGAGGAAGATAGGGAAGGAGAATTTGGTTGTCTACAATATGAGTTTTTAATCTAATGCCCTTTGGCAAATGGTCTATCAATCAAATTGTTACAAGAATCATTACAGCTATGAATTCCCATATTGGTGTTCTGGGAAAGTGGAGAGTTCACAGTATGGCTAATAGGAATGGTGCAGACAGCTCCATACCAATAATTAAAGCAGGAGCTCTTATGAAGCTATGAATCCACTCTCAGTTTGGGGTCAAGACAAAGGTGCATGATGTTTTTGAAGGCCATCTAATTAGCTTCTGTTAAGAAAAATACATTGAACAATCATTTGTGTGTCTCTTCGAAAAGATTCTTTCTTTAAAACAATACAGTGCCTTTTATTCAAGTCCAAACACTGAGTTTTCCTGATGCAGCTCTTTGTTGTTGTTGTGAAATTATCCACACAATGCTTTATAGTGCAGAGAGGCAAATAGTCATTGGAACCTTTATCTATGGGATTGATTTATTTTCTCTCTTGTTTGGTTATGTCTCTCTGTGTGTGAATTGTTAAAGTGTTGCCAAAACAGATATCACAGGACCATAACATTTGTAATTAGGCCACTTAACAGTCACATAAGTGAGAACATAAGATTAGACTAAGACAGTTGTAGTTACATAATGGAAGCATATAAACAAAAAACAAACGCACTGCCATTGAGTGGATTCCGACTCATGGCTACCTTACAGGACAGAGTAGAACTGCCTCACAGGTTTCCAAGGCTTTAAATCTTTACAGAAGCACACTGCACAACTTTCTCCCACAGAGTGGCTGGTGGTTTCCAACCAACCTTTTGGCTAGTAGCTGAGCACTTCAGCCACTGTACCATCAAGGCTCCTAGTTAGAACATATGTTGTTGTTGTTGTTATATGCCATCAAGTCGGACCCAACTCATAGTGACTCCTCCGTGGGTTTCTGAGGTGGGCATCACTACAGAAGTAGATTGCCCAACCTTCCTTCTGGGGAGTGGCTGGTGGGTTTTAACCACCAGCCTTCTAGTTAGCAGTTAGGACCTGTTAATATTCTGTTTGCCTGGGAGTACTATTAAAAGAAAAGAAAAGAAAAAAAAAAAAAAACTCTATTGCTATTGAGTTGATTTCTACTCACAGCCATCCTATATGACAGAGTAGACCTTTCCCATAGGCCTCCAAGGCTTTAAATTTTTATGGAAGTAGACCGCTACATCTTTCTCCTGTGAAGCAGCTCATGGGTACAAACCAACAACCTTTAGGTTAGCAGCCAAGAGCTTAACCACTGCACCAACAGACTGTTAATCCTTATGGAAGCAGATTACCCCATCTTTCTTCTGTGGAGTGTTTAATGGGTTCAAACCAGTGACTTTTTGATTAGAAGCCAAATGCCTTAGCCACACCGCGAGAACTCCTTTAAGAGTATGCTGAAACTAAACTCACTGTCATCGAGTCAACTCCAACTCATAGCTATCCCTTTGGATTCCCAAGGCTGTAAATCTTTACAGAAGTGCATTGCCCAGTCTTCCTTCC
>NW_006921594.1:21161889-21163658 GCF_000298275.1 Orycteropus afer afer | reverse complement strand
AACAACAACATCTCTATGGAACTAGATTGTCCAGTCTTCCTTTCAAGTAGTTGCTGGTGGGTTTGATCCTCCAGCCTTAGGGTTAGCAGTCAAATACCTTAGGCACTATGCCACCAGAGCACCTATAATCTAAGAAACTGGACTATATGAAGAACACAGACAGCATCAGGATTGGAAGAAGACTCATTAATAACCTGCAGTATGCAGATGACACAACTGTGCTTGCTGAAAATAAAGATGACTTGAAACAATTGCTACAGGATCAAAGACTACAGTCTTGAGTATGGATTACACTTCAACATAAAGAAAAAAAATCCTCACAAGTGGACCAATAAGCAACATCATGATGAATGGAGAAAAGATTAAAGTTCTTTTTGTTCATTTTACTTGCATCCACAATAAACACTCATGGAAACAGCAGTCAAGAAATCAGATGTCATCTTGCACTGGGCAAATTTGCTGCACAAGACCTCCTTAAAGTGTTAAGAAGTGTTGATGTCACTTTGAAGACTAGGGTGCACCTAACCCAAGCCATAGTATTTTCATTCACCTCATATGCATGTGAAAGCTGGACAATGAATAAGGAAGAGTGAAGAAGAGTCGATGCCTTTGAATTGTGGTTTTGGCAAAGAATACTGAAAATACCATGGACTGCCAGAAGAATGAAAACTCTGTCCTGGAAGAAGTGCTGCTGGAATGAATGCTCCTTGGAAACATGAATAGCAGACTTTGCCTCACCTACTGTGGTCATTTTGTCAGAAGGGACCACTCCCTGGAGAAGGTATCATGGTTGGTAGAGTAGAGGGTCAGGGTAAAAAGAGGAAGACCCTCAACGAGATGGATTGACACAGTGGCTGCAGTGATGGGCTCAAGCATAGCAAGGATTGTGAGGCTGGCACAGGATTGGGGAGTGTGTCATTCTGCTGTAATAGGGTCACTATGAGTTTGAGTAGACTCGACAGCACCTAACGACAACAGCAGACTTGTTTTAAAGGAGCTGTGGTGGTGCAGTGGCTAAGACATTTGACTGTTAACCAGAAGGTTGGCAATTCAAACCCACCAGCTACTCTGTGGAAGGAGGATGAGGCAATCTATTTCCATAAAGATATATAGCCTTGGAAGCCCTAGGGATCACTATGAGTTGAAATCAACTCAATGGCAGTGGGGTTGGGCTTTTGGGGGTTTAGACTTGTTTTAATTTTCTTCAGCTACACGTTTAGCAATTGATGGTATGTTGTGCTGTCAGCCCCTGGCCTTATTTAGACTGATGATATTGAACTTCCCCATAGTCTTTTTCTACAGTTGAAGTCCATTTGATTCCTGTATATTCCTTCTGGAGAGGTCCACATGTATATTTGCCATTTGTGTTGTTGAAAGAATGTATTTGCAATGAGTAAGTTGTTGCTCTTGTAAAAGTGTCATTTGGTCCCTGGTGTCATTTCTGTTACTAAGGCTGTATTTTCCAACTACTGATCCTTCTTTGTTTCCAACTTTTACATTCTAATCACCAGTGATTATCAGTGCATCTTGATTGCATGTTTGATCAATTTCAGACTGCAAAAATTGGTAAATATCTTCAGTTTCTTCATCTTTGGCATTAGTGGTTGGTATATAAGTTTGAATAGCAGTAGTATTAACTGGTCTTCCTTGTGGACATATGGATATTATCCTATTACTGACAGCATAGTTCTTCTGGATATATTTTGAGATGCTCTTTTTCACAATAAATGTAAGGCCATTCCTCTTCAATTTGTCATTCCTAGCCTAGT
>NW_006921594.1:21159027-21161059 GCF_000298275.1 Orycteropus afer afer | reverse complement strand
TTTGCCATCGGGCACTTCCAAATTTAGTGTCTGATTGAGCCTTTTCAAAGTCAGGCTGTATTTTTTACACACTGGGAATCTGGCCTTATTCCCTTGAATAAAATCTGTTAGTAGAAAACCTTCCTAGATAAGATCAAGCAAGCCAAAAACCAAAAACAAACAAAACAAAAAAAAACATGCAAGGTTATGGATTTATACCTTGCTGTTTGAAATTGTACAAAGTGATGACTCCAACTGAGCTTCATTTTATTTTGTTGTATTAATGTGTAGCACTTAAAATAGGTTATTCTATCACTTTTAAATTACCAGGGAAAGAAATAAGGGTTTCTGTAATTTTTCAAGTTTTTAATAATATATTGCTTATGTTTCTTATATTATGCTTGGTATTATTAAATTACAAAAGTGTGTTTATTTTTATTTTTTTAGAAAATAAAATATACCGACATGTACTTGATCTATATGATTACTTCATAGAATACCTTATGATTTAGTTTTCAATCAGCACATCCAAAGAAAACAAAATACCCTGCCCTGACATGCACAGAAGAAATTTAGGCAAAAACAGAAGAGAGCTAACTTGAATGGCAGAGTTGAGCTGTAAGTGTGAAATATGGGTTTAAATACTCTATTGTGTAAAAGCATATGTAGTACTTACTAGTATATAATAGCAAGGTAATACTGTATTTGTGTTACTATTTCACAATTGCCTAAAGTTATTTCCTTTAGCATTATTAGCCCTGCCAATCTACGTTCTCTATTTCAACCTCCTTCTTCAGAAGCTGGGTTTGAGTACAGCTGGCTTGCTTATTGCAGTAGAAACAAATGGGTCAGACCTTAGAACAATCAAATAGTCCAATTATTTGATTCTTTGTGAAAGCTGTGAGTTCTGATAGAAAGAAGTACAAGAATATAGCCTACAAGTTAGAAAATAACAAATTAGCCTATTTAAAATGACATATGCTTACCTATTAGGCATGAAAACATGTCCGTTTTGTGTTTTGACACTCAAGTGTATAGTCATTCAATATTTATATATGGGTATATATATAAATGTTTCCATTTCTGTTGTGAATGTTTTCAAGGACATGCCTTTAGGAGTGTGGCTATGATTAATTTTATACCATAGTGTTCAGTGTAGGGCCTGATTTGTTCATGGGAACAACTGTATTGCACATGATAGAGTTCCCTATAGAAAAAGATAATGTGATAGGAAGAAAAGGAGCAAAATGACACAAGCCATTCCTCTTGGCTTGCAGATTAGAACAAACCATGACAACTCATGGTAATAAGAAATACTACTGTCAGATACATTAGGATATATCTAACCCTTTATTTAAGTCTTTCATCATCATTAATGAAAATAGTTTAAATCAAGATAGAACTGTCATACTGCTACTACTCTATATAGTTCAGGTTTTTGAAGTCTCAAGTTTAATATTTAACCTAATAATGTTATCTATCAGAAATTAAGTTTCTCTGGTTCCCATCTTTATGTAACTACAAAGGAAATCTGTACATTCATAAATACTTGGTCCATCAGAACAAAAATAATAGCAATAAGTAACAAAAAAGCATCAAGTGGCAGATATTACTAGATCCAAAATCACAATGAAGCAATCATTTTAAGAGGACAGGTAAAATGTATCCGTTTTTGATTCATCACGTTACAAATACTGATGGAATATTATGTGGTGGGATGGAAAAATTGAAGCGTTGTTACAAATTCTAAATGCAAAAATTTATGCTGATGTTGAATTTTTGTTTATGGGAATGGGAAAGTTAGCAAAGGATATTGGAGATGGTTGCATATGATTGATGTTATCTGTATACTTAGAAAATGTTGAACTGGTAATGTGTATTTTGATAACAATAAGAATATGTAGACTGCAATGATCACTGAGACTATAATATAGATACTCTCTGTCAGCTAGTATATTGTATAAAATGTGTTTTGAACTCTTGAATTAAAGTGATTTTTAAAAAAGAATTAAAAACAATGAATAGCAATTGACTACAGGGCACCAGGAGAGCT
>NW_006921594.1:21158419-21158927 GCF_000298275.1 Orycteropus afer afer | reverse complement strand
GCCTAGTAGACCATATGATTTTCTGATTCAAAATGGTTAGGACCAGTCCATTCCAGCTCACTAATGCCTGGATATAGATCATTTTGCATTTTATTTAATTTCTGCTGACTTTTTTCCAGATTCATACTTTGTACATTCCACTTTCTGATTATTAATGGATGTTTGTAGCTGTTTCTTCTCATTTTGGGTCATGCCGCATCAGCAAACGAAGATCCTGAAAGCTTTGCTTTGTCCATGTCATTAAGGCTGACTCTACTTTGAGTAAGCAGCTATTCCCTAGTTGTGTTTTGAGGAAATTCTAACGTGAGGGGCTCATCTTCCAGCACTGTATCAGACAGTGTTCAGCTGCTATTCAAAAGTTTTTCACTAAATATTTTTTTAGAAGTAGATTGCCAGTTCCTTCTCCTAGTCTGTCTTAGGAAGCTCTACTGAAACCTCTCCACCTTGGGTGACCCTGCTGGTATTTGAAATACCATTGGAATAGCTTCTAACACCACAACAACATGCA
>NW_006921594.1:21155358-21157229 GCF_000298275.1 Orycteropus afer afer | reverse complement strand
GTGATTAGATTCCACAATGCCTTTGATGTAAATTGTCTGACTCTTTTAAAATCACTGACTATACTAATATTATTTTGGGCTGCAAATCTGAACTCTGGTGATTTCATTTCCAGTAGTGTTTCTAATTAGTGTTCCCACTCTACCTAAATGGAATAATAATAATAATAAATGTTTAATCAAATTGATAAAAATAAGCCAGCTATTGAGAGCTCAGTTGACAAGAGCCTTCATTAATGAGGTTGGAATCAAGGGATTGAATCCCACATGGGCCAGTGAGTGTGGCAGTTGTAGGCTTCACTTTTCTGTGGACTTGTTCCCAAGCCGGTATGCACTGGAGAGTGTTGTAGTGCAAATTCACAGCACCCTTTGAAAAACAACCACCAGGTGATAGTTTAGTGTTCCTGCATCAGAGACTGATCTTTACCTCATGGGTTATTTCGATCTGTGTTAAGCTGTCTGAAGTAAAATTTTTTAAAAGAATATTTAAATATCTACATTTATTTTGATGTGTGTTTTGAAATAGTGTGTAATTCTGCATGTTCAGCAATATTGTATAAGATTTTGTTAGATTTCTCAAAAAACTGTATTTTTACCTAATTAAAAAAAATGCTACATATATAAAAGTACATAGGAAGTGAGTAATGGAACCTCATACTTATGACCCAATATCACGGCCTGAAGCTTCCCATCCACCACGAGTGAGGGAACGATATGCTTGTTATGACTTAAAACAACACCTTTTCCAATGTATATAAAGTGGGTTTTAATTAGTTAATGAATTTTTTATGTGTGTGTATTTGTACCTGTGCCTTCTTCAACTCTCTCTCTATAAGGACTCATTGTTTTCATTATATTTCCCTTCCTATTATCCAAACCACTACAGATCCCTATATTCCAAGACTCCAAAACTGCATTCTCACTGTCTTGGATATCTACAAATATTATTTATTTCACTTCCAAAGTATTATAGTATGTTCCTAAATGGTTGAGTTTTAATCTTTAATTTATAAGCCACACTACTATGTTCATCTTCTTCCTAAAAATGATGCTTAGAATCAGAGTAGTTCAACGTTTCCATTGGCTCCCAATTACCCATATCAATATCCAAACCCTTCTCAGACATTTAAAGCCTTTGCTGTCTATTGTCAATCTACTTGTCTAGCTAGGTTTCTTACTTTGGAAGCCTATCAGAATGCATTTTGTTTTTTTTTTTTTTTTTACCAGCGTTTTACCAGAATTTCCTTTTATCTACAGTAGTGTTTTCCTGGTATCTTCCTCACCCCTTGCTGTAACTTCTGCCTGTGTGTATGGGCATTCTTCAATATAGAGTTCATTGCTGTGCTGCAACTCTTTGTCAGCAGGCAAACAATCCTGAGTGCTACCATTTAAAATGATCACGGTGTCACAAAACCAACTGAGCATATACAACTTAAACAAGGCAGTTGCAAGACTCTGTCTTGGGCTATCCTATTCTCAAAGACTTTTAAAGTTGTTGTCTCCAATTCATACACAGCTTCTGATTTATTCTCCATGTGACTTGAATATAGTTTTGTAATTGATACCTTTCTACCACCCCAAGTTGGGTTAGTGCTTCTACAGAACTTTATTTTAATTTTATTTTTAACTTCTTTTTTTTTTTATTTGTGTGAAACTTTACAGTGTATTGGTTTTCCATTCCATAATTAATGTATATTGATTGCAGTCCCCCCAATGTAATAGACCTCTGCCCACTACCTCCCTGTGTTTGTTGTTTCCATTTGTCATTCTTTCCTGTTCCTTCATGACTCTGAGCTTTGTCCCTGGGCAAATGCTGCCCTTTTGATCTTGTGTATTTGAGTATTCTAAGGAGTGCATGTCTCCCTGGTGTTAAT
>NW_006921594.1:21150631-21151948 GCF_000298275.1 Orycteropus afer afer | reverse complement strand
TTATGTGCCATCGAATCAGACCCGACTCATAGCGACCCCTCCTTGGGTTTCCGAGGCAGTATCACTACAGAAGTAGATTGCCCCATCTTCCTTCCAAGGCACGGCTGGTGGGTTTGAACCGCCAGCCTTCTGGTTAGCAGTCAAGTGCCTTAGGCACTATGCTACCAGAGCTCTGATCTTAATAGCACTGGTTATATTTTTAAAGTAAAAACCAGTATTATAGCATTTTAAACTCAAGTCTTTGGGAAATGATAGAGACAGAAGAAGATTTTTGTGTGTGAATATTTGCAATCCTTTCCACCTTTATTTTATATCAAAATGAAGTTGGTTAAAGGTCAACTGATGCATGTTTTGCTCTGCTTTCCAGGACAATAGAATCAGAGCATGGTTTCTAGAGAGTTGCTCAGAGAAAGATCCAGGCTGTCTAAAATTAGGTTAGATGGTCCTGAGCAAAGAAATCAAAGCTGCTTATATTTAGTTCTAGGGGAACATCCTGCTGTGCATTTATGTAGCCATAATATACCCTCTTGGGTAAATATGGGACACCAATTAACCCCCTGCAGTAGACGTTGGGTACTTGTAGGTGGACATTATCTTCAAGGGGAATAATATGTGTGTGTGTGTGTGTGTGTGTGTGTGTGTATTTCCTATGCTACCAGAGGGTACTAGGATTCTTCTGAATATGTTTGCTTAAATTTACTTTCCGTGTCATCACTTTTCCAGAATAATAATCAAATAGCAGTTTTAAAGTTTTAAATTTTCTTCTTAAAGAATAAAAAATACATATAAAATTAGGTAAAATCTTTTGACAAGGAAAACCATACTTAACACAAACGGGGAAATAAACTGACCTTTAATAAAGCAAATAATCCTATGAATGATCTCTTTAATGGCTCACTCCTTATGTATTGTATGAGCCATACCAAAGTAGCTTCAGATGCAAGAGCAAGGCTAATTTGTGGACGTGACTGAAAAATAACAGTTTCATCTCAGCAAAAACAGCCATGTGATAATTTGAAGGATTCAAGTCTGTGGCTATGACAGTCTCACATTTTGTTCCTACTGAAACAATCCCAAGAAAATAATAAAAAGAAAATCATTCATTCTCCCTCCTTTCCCTCTTCTTTCTTGTATTTTTGTCTTTTTCTTACTAATTGCCTCTCTCTGTCTATAATTAACGTTTTTCTTCTGTTCTTTAGGTAGTACTGGTTAAATAAACTTGTTATAATAATCATCATGTAAAAAGCTTAAGTATTTTTTCACATGGTGAAACAGTTTTTTAACATGAGGAAACTTAGTATCCAATTTTCTTCTCCC
>NW_006921594.1:21148479-21150256 GCF_000298275.1 Orycteropus afer afer | reverse complement strand
ATTATTTTTCTTCCCAGCACTGAGGATGGGATAGCATTGTTAATTAACATTTTCTTAACTTCAGATCAATATTGAAATAAAATACAATATATAAGCTGTGAATTCTTTTTTTTAATAAAACATTATTCCGTGTTTATTAAAACTTTTACCTTTGCTCCCCCCATTGCTTTGCTAATTAACCTAGCCGTGGGTTGTCTAAGGGAACACATTATTCTTAAATATTTATGACTTGGAAGCTCACTGAATTTTATTTAGAAACATAGAGTAATAAAGTTGAAATGGGCTAAGTAAATCATCATTCTAGGCCAGCCTTCTTTCCTATAGGAAAGCCATTCCCAGAGCATGGGAACGGTAGCTTGAAATCCTACATTTCAAGATGGCAACGACAACAGTTTTCATGTTGAAAATCTCCATTTGTTATCTGAAATGTGTTGCTCTATCTAAACTGATCATGTTTCTGCTGAGAACTTGGACACATCTAATCTGATCTTGGGAGTAGGAAGGAGTATCTTTAGGAATAAATAAATTATGTGTGTGTGTGCACGTGTGTGTATGCATGTGTGTGTGTGTCCCCATTGGTCAGCTACATAGGCTACCAGCATTATTATTTTCCCTCTGCTTTATACAATGATGATGTAAAATTATGACTTCCTCTAAAGAGAGTTTACATCATTAAAGATCATCTGCAATGTCCACTAATAAATCATTATCTAACTTACATAAATTTGTCAAGCCTTTCCACTTTAAAGTACTATATTTCAGTGATTTTACCAAACCCACTGCCATTGAGTTGATTCCAACTCACGGTGACCCATTTTATCTAAGACCTGACAGGTCAATGCTTAAGTGCTTAGCTGCTAACTAAAACGTTGGTGGTTCAAACCCACACAGTGGCTCTGTGGGAGAAAGACCTGGTAATCTGCTTCCCTAAAGATCATAGCTCAGAAAACTCTATAGGGGAATTCTACTCTGTCACAAAGGTTTTCTATGAGACTGAGTTGATTGAGGGCACACAATGTTGCCAGTTGAAATGTAACTTTTTCTTTCTTAATCACACAGATTTTTTATTGTTTACTTATTGAATAAAAATATTTGGATTTATAAGGCCAATTTTTAAATGCTGTGTAACTGTTATGTACATGGATATGTACAATATGTTTGAAATAAATTGATTTAGGTATCCCAAAATTCTTTATATTAAATGCTGACTTTTTAAAATTAGAGTCATTGATATCTTCTTTCTTGTAGTTGTTCTTTTTTGTTTGTTTATTTTTATGCCCAGAATGTGGTGAAGAAGCATTTATATTAAAACAACAACAAAAAAAACCCCACAGTTTCATTATTGTTTACAGAATTTTCTTCTAAACCACTGACTTCTACGCTGTAAGATTTTTTGTGCATGTGTGGGCACACTCAACTATGTCACAACTACAGTCTGGGTGATATTAACTTAAGAAGTACTCAGGATCAAAGGTAATAAAATGTGAAAGATCTATATATTAGAATTGACAACAAATATGGTAGTCTATCTAAATTAGTCTAGACTGACATACAACAGCCATCTCCTACACAGATGTGTCTTAAAAATGATCAGTGCCCGCAGTGTAGTAAATTGCATAGTGTGACTTTTCTAGCCATAAGTCTTTCTAAACTCCATGGTGGAATTTGCTGTGAGCAACTGAGTAATTCCTGATTGTTAAAGTTATCCACCTGGGGTATTTCTTTGGGAGCAGCACAAAGTAATTTTCTGGGAAGTTCACTCTCTCTCAGGTGTGTA
>NW_006921594.1:21143239-21147209 GCF_000298275.1 Orycteropus afer afer | reverse complement strand
TTTTCTCAAAGATCTCCTTCCTTCCCTCCTTGCCTCCCTCCCTCTTTTTCTTTCTTCATCCTTTCTCTTCTCTTTCTCTTTTCTTCCTTTCTCTTCCATGAATCAAGGACAAAACAAGGTCAAAAATTGCATTTTATTATTATGTTCCTGGAGTCCCTTTACTCACTATACTTTTTAGAACAGAATGGTATTTCTAGTTTTGTCTGAGAGGAGGAAAGACAGTAGCTCCTAGTTTTCCAAACACTATTGTTGTTTGTTGTTGTTATGTGCCATCAAGTCAGACCCAACTCATAGCGACCCCTCTTTGGGTTTCCGAGGCAGTATCACTATGGAAGTAGATTGCTCCATCTTCCTTCTGAGGAGTGGCTGGTGGGTTTGAACCGCCAGCCTTCTGGTTAGCAGTCAAGTGCCTTAGGCACTATGCTACCAGAGCTGTTAGACATTAACAAAGAGACTGCTTTTTCCCTTTTGCTGTTGAATAGCCTAATCTAGTCTACTATATATGCTTCTTTTTTTTTTTTACTCACTTTTAAGGGTTTCCTTTACTCCTCCACTCCACCAGTCTGTTTGTTCTCATGGATTAAGGGAAGGTACTAGTAGATTTCTTCTTTCTTTATTGCTCATCCTTCTCTCTGACAGCGGCTGCAATTGCTTTTGGAATTTCCAGGTACAGACTCAATGGTGAAGGAGGACGCAAGAAAATAGAACGGTTCTGTGACTCTGGTGCTGATTAATCTGGTGTTAAGCTTTTCTGTGTTCAGATGCTTAAATGCTTACTGTTTCTCTAACACCAGAAACTCTTTTGCTAAATTGATATTATCTGTCTATTTTTACAACTCCTCATAAATCTATACCTTTTCCTTATACAGGCTTGAGGTGACTTTTGAGTGTAATTGGATTCATATTCTCTGAACGTATCCTCAGTTTGTCTGTCTCTATTGCACTTTTCCTCTGGAGCCTAGTAGAAGGAAAAGTTACAATTTTGAGAATTTGGACATATCACTTACCCTCACTGCATCTGTTTCTTTAGCTGTAAAATCATTCATAAGTAGCTCTCATGCCAAGCTTTGGAGAGAAGTTCATGCAGTAGTCCTTATCATCAAGAAATTTACAGTTTACTAAAGGGGACACACCTAAAAAATTATGCTACTGAAAATTAGATTAGCATTGTTACAAAAGTAAGCTGGATGGGCCAAGCTATAGAAAAGAGGGAAAGGGAAAAAGAAGCAGTTGTTTCCAACTAAGGTGTAGACACGTTTCCCAACTCTTATCCAGGCATTTATGTATAAAGAAATGGCCAAAGTGGTAAAGATTGGGGAACAATTCACTTTCAGGAATGAGAATATAGATTTATACAAACATAAAGATGAAGCATCTAAGTCATCCCCATCAGGAGCACAAATAATGACAATAGACTGATTCTGAGATGGTCATATTCTATTATCCAAAATCTTTTTAGAACAAGGAGAACCATTTGCAAAATGCGGAGACAGGTTCAGAAATACCAACTCTGGTCATGTATGAGTCAAACTAAGGGACAGACACAGCAATCACGTCTATGATGTCTGGCTTTGACAGGTGGTCTGTGCATCTGAGATAACTGGAACTCAAAAGGGTTATGCTTCTTTTAAATGTGTGTGTTTATAGAGCATGCACAATGTACACATTAGGTGTAAGGCACTGTTAAGATACCACCATCTTTAAGCAAGGTCATTGTTCTCCTAATGTTTGTACAATAAATTAAGTAATTGAAAGCAGTATATTATTGTTCTGGTTACCTAGTGCCACTCTGACAGAATATATCACAAATGGGGTGGCTTGAACAAGCAGGAATTTATACTCCTACAGTTTGGAGGCTTTACGTCCAAGTTCGAAGTGCCAGGCCATAACTTTTATAGTCTTTGTATCACCATTAGTAAGAACATCAGAGATCAATAAATTGAGTGGATGGATGGATAATTGACAAATAAGGATATAGACATAGATCCTGAATATTTTCATGGTTGAACACACTAGTTGTTGAAGAAGGAAGTGTTTCAGCTTGAAAGATATTGCCAAGGAGATATTGGCTGAGAAACAGTGGGAACATGTAGGGAGAACTTTATCTCAGGACGTGAAAGGGGATAAGAGAGTAAGTAGAAACAGAGTAATCTTATATAACAGCACCACTTTGAGGGGGGATGAAAGAAGAAAGAACTGACACAAAGAACTTGGTCCTGAGCCAGCCCACATTAGGGGCTCAGGCAGTGCAGTTGGTTCTTTCCTCATTATGTACACTTCTGAGGTATAATTAAAGGAGTGGTTGGTCCCCAGCAGTCATTTCAGCTGTTAGAGGATGTGTTTGTGCCACTAGCATAACTCAGCCTGGTGGTAAAGTTACTCTGTTTTTTCTAAGATGATTTTAATGGGGAAAAGAGGAGTCTTAGGTAAATTTAAAAAGCCCTCTGATTCACAGGACATCTTAATTTGGCTATTAAAAGATCCCTCTACCTTTATATGAGTGGGTAGGATTTTCCATCACACTTCATGGTAGACATATAGAATAATTTCCTCCTTTGTCTGAAGGACAAGACTGAAAATAGGAATTATTTGAGAATTAGGTTTATTTGCATGGGGATGTACATTACTGTACATAAAACCAAAAAGCCAAACTCACTGCCAATGAGTCAGTTCAAAGTCATAGTGACCCACGTTAGGTTTATGAGGTGGTAAATCTTTATGGAAGTAGATTGCCCCATCTTCCTTCCATGAACTGGCTGGTGGGTTTGAGCCACAAACCTTCTGGTTAGCTGTCAAATGCCATAGCTGCATATAAAATCCTAGCTGCCAGAAAAATTATTTTTAAATATAGACTTGGCTAACCATGTCTTCGTCAGTTCTTTGAATGAGAGTTCATATTTTCCAATGGTGAAATTGCTTTATCTTCCAAGTTGTGTAATGACCATTGACAATAAGCAAGATTGTTCTTATCTCCCAAGATGTGATTTTAGAGGGACACCAAGAAAATTTCATACTGTGCTCTGAAATTCTTTCATTTGAAAATTCACTCATTCTTTTGAAGTTTTGAAGATATTTCATTCCTTAAGAGGCATCAAATAAAGGGCAAACATGTCTAAAATAGCAGTAATATAAGTCTGCAGCTTTAAGTATCCCCTTGGGACCATAGTCTGAAAAGTAAGACTGGTTGGTATCTTAGAAGTCACAGAATCATAGCATTTTGATTCTGAAAGGATTCCATAATCCATTAGCTTCAATATACAGTTGAAGACTTAAGAACCAGAATGCCAATATGCTGCGTACAAAGTTTAACAATTTCGACACAGAACTCAAACCTACTGCCAAGTCTCCTGACTCACCAACCATTACTTCCTCCGTGGCACACCTTGTTGTTGTTGTTGTTATGTGCCGTCGAGTCAAGCCCAACTCATAGCGACCCCTCCTTGGGTTTCCGAGGCAGTATCACTACGGAAGTAGGATTGCCCAACCTTCCTTCCGAGGAGTGGCTGGTGGGTTTGAACCGCCAGCCGTCTGGTTAGCAGGCTAGAGTCTTAACCACTATGCTACCAGAGCTCCCGTGGCACACCTTAGTAGAGATCAATGCCCTGCCAAAGGGATAAAAAGAAGGTACTTGGGAAGGAAGGGTGGTCTGGGGAGAAAGAATAATTTGAGATAGGAAGTTGAAAGACAACAAACCCAGCTTCTCCCTCTCCTGTGATTCCTGGGACAAGCCTCATGTGGGAGCTAGTATCCAAGTTGTTGTTGTTGTTAGGTGCCAGCGAGTCATCTTCAACTCACAGCAACCCTATGCACAGCAGAACAAAACACCGCCCGGTCCTGTGCCAGCTCCATGATGCCTGCTATACTTGAGCCCATAGCTGCAGCCACTGTGTCTCTCCATCTCGTTGAGGCCTTCCCCTCTTTTGTTGACCCTTCACCTTACCAAGCATGACATCCTTCTCCAGGGAATAGT
>NW_006921594.1:21139062-21140014 GCF_000298275.1 Orycteropus afer afer | reverse complement strand
GAGGCCCTGTCCTTTCTACCTTCCCACTACAAGATCCCCAACAGCTAAAGTGGAGGCTGAATACAAGTGAAATTAACTATCAATCATTTGAACTTATTCCATCAGAATCCACTTGACTGTATGTAAGTATTAGGCAGCTGCTACATTCAGATAAAGGTCATTTAGGGCAAAACTGAATATACAGCTAAATTCAAAACATAGTTTGCCTAATTCCATGCTTTCTTTTTTCCTTTAACCTGCATTCAAACATTTTACTTTTGACAATTTGTTTATTGATTTTGTTCAGAAGTATTTTCATAAAATGGAATATAGTAATGCAAATCCAGTAAAGCTGATGAATATGGCTGACTAATAAAACTGTTTCAGAACATATGAAGTACTACTAAATCTCTCTTTTTGCCTTTAGGCTAAGCTGATCAATTAGTTGTTTCTTTCACACAGGTTATCATAACATATTGAGATCTGTCTCGCCAACTGTTGAGCAGGTGGTTCTCCTCCTTGGCATTTCTGTTGCTTATAGACTTCCACCCAAATCATTCCTTACTCAGGAGAGGAAATGCTTTGGCAGTGAAACACCATGTGTCATTAAAATATTTGTAAGGATTAAGCATCAACAATATATACAATAATGTACAAGGGACAGTTGGGAGGATATAACTGTCCCTTTTACCTTCTGCCCTCTTTTTAATTACCCCTGAACTCTCACATGTAGCTCTGGATTCAAAGATAATTAGAGTTCAATTTCTAAGAATTACAAGGCTTCCATAGTTTTGCATTATACCACATTTTGACTTGTCATTATCTATAATAGATTCTAATTTAGATGGATGAGCAGTGCATTTGATTAAATCACTCAATGGGAATCACTTTGCAAACACTATGGAAAAGACTTAGGATATTGCTTGGACATAATAAGCATTACTCAGGGCTATTATTATTATTATTATTATTA
>NW_006921594.1:21136972-21138047 GCF_000298275.1 Orycteropus afer afer | reverse complement strand
ATATATCTTTATTTCTTTGCCAGCTCATGTCATCTTACATCCTTAGATTAATTAATAATATATAGATTTGAAATTTAGAATTTGAAGGAAAAAAGTTCAGTTTGTGTTTTCTACCAAGCTTGAATCACACCATCCAAAATCTGCTGTAAGTTTTTGTTTCCCTTTTCATGTTTGCGTTTGCCTCTATCTCAACCAAGTGTTACTTCATTAAATTTTCTATTTTGCCTCATACTTTTGATGTGCACATTTCTATCTTACTTATCACTAATTCTTTTTGATATACATGTTTCTCTTGTATAAAGATTTTTTTCCTCTCTCCCTGAAACAAGAAACTATATTTTTCCTACCCTTTCTCTTTCTCTTTTGTCCCAGTAGCATGTCTAACCCAAGGCATTACTCTGTGTGCGAAGAAAACTTCAGAAGAAATCCACTTGAGAAATTCTATTTGTAAACTTAGATTGCAGTAACTTCTGTCAATATTTTGCTCTCCTTCTTTAAGTGGTATACATTGACATGTTGTTCCTTAAAATATATCTTATTAGGCAGTTTGTAAAATGAAATCAATTATAAAAATAATTTTTATTTGTAGTAATCATAATAGTAGTTTTATTTTCCTTGCGAAAAATACTTTAAAAGGAAGTGCGAGAGAGCACATAAATAGCTTGCTCTAATTCTAACAGTGTACAATTCATTTAGTAGTAGAAATATTTAACTATAGTAAAATCAAGGTTTCCAGGCTAAGCTATTTCTATTTGTAGCATTTAAAACATGGCATCGTATTAACTATCTCAGAGCCATGCCAAGGTGAATAATTTATGTAGGGGAAAAACTTTGAATGATACTTAAGTATAAACATATTTGAGTGCTAAATGTTATAAAAGTACATTTTTTATCTCCTGTCTACTATATGGGTGGAACTTAACAGTTTAATAATGTAAAAGCGTGTTGTAGATTGAGTTGTTTCCCCCAAAAAAACCTGTGTTGTAAATCTTAACTTCTATGCCTGTGGTTACAATCCCAGTTGGGGATAGGTTGTCTTTGTTATGTTAATGGACAGGATTAGTGTAGGGTGTAT
>NW_006921594.1:21132984-21134437 GCF_000298275.1 Orycteropus afer afer | reverse complement strand
TTTTTTTTCCTCACATAACTCAGCACAGAAGGCACTCAGTATTTGGTGAATGAAGACAGATGTGTCAATAACAAATATAAGAAGTGCATGGATAACCCAAATGTGGAAATTCAGACCTTGGAAAATTGAAAGTTGATTAAATTATTTTTCTTAATTTTTATTTTTTTTCAGGAACTCATCAGCTATGAATCGCAAAACTTGGTTATTTACATAAACTTTCAAAGTCTCTCTGTCCAGCCTCCCAAACTCTGAAGAAACCCTCTCCTAAGTTTAGCATATAGTTTGCATTGTAGCTACTACCTCTTATTCTTCCATTGATAGACAACTACTACACAAGAAGCAGTAGTTCCATGTTCAAAAGATCTTGCTATAAAATGTAGTTGAGAAATAACCACATTCCTGTAACTTACCACTTCCTGACTATAGTTATATATTTTCAATTGAAATAATTATAAAACATGCACCTCTCTCACATTACCAAACCATAGAGTTTTCATTGCTGTGAACTTTTGGAAGCAGGTCTTTCTTCCATGGTGCCTCTGGATAGGTTTGAGCCACAAGCCATTTTTGTTAGTCAAACACTGAACCATTTGCACCAACTAGGCTCTCTTCTTTCCCATATTTAAATCAAATCCACTGCCATTGAGTTGATTCCAACTCATAGTGACCCTGCAGGATGGAGTAAAACTGTCCCATAGGGTTTCCAAGACTGTAAATCTTTAGAGAAGCAGATTGCCACGTATTTCTACCATAAATTGGCTGGCAGGTTTGAACCTCTGGCCTTTCAATTGGCAGGTGAGCACTTACCCATTGTACCACCTGGACTCTTGTTCTCCCACATTAGAAGGCTTCAAATAGGTGAAGCTATTGAAATGGTTTTCAGATAGGTCATAATCCTGGCTACAAGATGTTATTACACTCTAATATATCACTGTGTATTCATATTCTGCTATTTGTATCTTGCCTTTACTTAACTCTATTTAATAGCAAATTAGGGATTCCAGTTCTAAAAGTGCAAAAAGAGCATGGAGGTGGCATCTCCTCCAACATCACAGTGAGAAATAGAGTCACCATCAATAGCCCAAGGCTTATTCCTATTAGACCAATAACATGATTTGATGGCCTAAATTATTCCTGTTTTCTCACAAGCTGCACGGGGCTCTATTTCTTTGTGTTGTGATTACAAGGTCATCTTGCTCCAAAGTGGAGCCCCCTAGAGTGTAGTATGATGTGTCTCCTATCAGAACAAAGGATATTTTAGGCTCTCAAAAATATTAGATCAGTCAATCATCAAGGTGATTTCTCTGACCCAGTTTACTTAAATGATTTGTATGGAAATTAAAAGTTTAGTCTAAAATTACTCCTGATATTGAATCTGTTTTTTAATTTGCTTTGAGTCCCATGGAACTCATTTAAGTTCAGAGCTTCCATTGACTTAAAGGCCTAGGTATAA
>NW_006921594.1:21129928-21131264 GCF_000298275.1 Orycteropus afer afer | reverse complement strand
ATAACATCAAAAGGAAAAATTTACATATAATTGGAATCCTGGGAGCTCTGGTGGTGTAGTGCCTAAGGAATTTGACTGCTAACCAGAAGGCTAGAGTTCAAACCTATCAGCCACTCCTTGGAAGGAAGGTTGGGCAATCTACTTCTGTAGTGATACTGCCTTGGAAACCCAAGGAGGGGTTGCTATGAGTCAGATCTGATTCCACAGCAGTGGGTTTGGTTTGTTTGGTTTAATCAGAATGACAAACCAGGAAGAGACAAATAAAACCATGGGGAAAATTTTTGAAGCTTTGCTGGAAGAGAATTTTCCTATTATGATGAAAGATGAGGATATATTCATTCATAAAGTCCAACAAACCTCAAACAGGATAGATCCCAAAAGAAAATCACCAAGACATATCATCATCAAACTAACTGAAACCAAAGACAAAGAAAGAATCCTGAAAGCAGCACAGGGAAAACCAAAAGTTACCTACAAGGGACAACCAACAAGACTAAGCTCAGATTTCTTGGCAGAAACCATGCAGGCAAGAAGACAACGGGATGGTATTTATAAAATCCTGAAAGAAAAATAGTTCCAACCAAGAATTATATACCCAGCAAAATTGTCCCTCAAATATGATGGTGAAATTAGGACATTTCCAGATATATTATTAAGGGAGTTTGTTAAAACCAGATCAGCCTTGCAAAAGATGCTAAAGGGAGTACTTTGGACAGAGAACCAACAACAGCAAACAACAACTGACCATTAACACACATGATGACATAACCCAGAAACCAACCCAGTCATGGAAGTATCCAAAGTAAATAAGCCTACAAGATTGTAAACAGGCAACCAGAGACATCAATTGACAAATGAGGACAACTGCAAACCAAAAAGAGGGAAAAAAAATTGTGTAGTTATGGAACTTCTAAATGGTATGGAAGTCAAGACAACTGCAAGATAGAAAGGACTGTTCTAAACTTGGGAAGACAATTATAATCACAGAGTAACCTCAAAGAAAATTGATAAACCTTCACATTACAATAAAAAATAGAACCACCCCAAATATTTAGCAAATACTAAAACAGTAGCAACACAGGAAGTGATAACACGATTCATAAACAAAACAAGCTCAGCACAGAAAATTATATGGAACAAAGAAATAAGGAACACCACAAAAAAGCACATGACAAAATGACAGCAACAAATTCACGCTTGTCAATAATTATACTGAATGTCAATGGGTTAAATGCACCACTCAAGAGACAGAGAGTTGTAGACTGGATAAGAAAACTTAACACATCAATATGCTGTCTACAAGAGACACACCTTAGATAGAAAGACAAAAATAGAT
>NW_006921594.1:21096618-21129320 GCF_000298275.1 Orycteropus afer afer | reverse complement strand
GCTTAACTAGGAAAAAATATCTACCTTCCTCGTTATACTCTTTTAAGAATGATCTATTTAGGATCAAATTGATAACAGAAACTTGAAAAATTAGCTAAGAATCTTAGGGGCAGTGAATTTATGTTAATGAGGAGGAGCAACTCAGAAAAGGCAGGTGAGAATGGTCGTACAGCTCTGAGAATGTCATCACTGTCACTAAATTGTACAAGTAGAAACTGCTGACTTGATGTATGTTTTGTAGTGTATATTCCCAACTACAACAACAAAATAAATAAGAATATTTTAAAAAGATAAATGTGAATAGGGGTTGCTATCCTTTCTGAAGTTATAAACAATGGAATTTGGTGAATACTATATAAACACTCTGCTCATCTTATTCACTTACAATTCTGAGAGAGAAAGTTAAATGTTGACAAGGAGAGAAGGAAGAACAAGGCTCTTGGATGTACTTTATGAATCATAACTTTTGAGCAAGCAAATTCAATTGGCTCTGTTTCAGCCCACCCCTAACATTTGCATCTCCTGGAACAAAAGTAAAAGTAGAGGATCCTAAAAGTCTAAATATTTTAAAGTTATAAGTCAAGGTAATAATCTGTTAAATAAAATATGTTCTATTTCCTCTCTTAACAAATATAACTTTGCAGTGACTTGGAAGGCCAGGTTCAAATTTAGAATGTTCTGACACCTTGTAGATTTGTGCAGCAATCTGGCTCTCCACTCCTGGCCATTTGCCTGCTCCTTTTCTCTTCCTACCCTGTCTCCATCCGGCACCATAAGTGAACACATACATGCATACAAGTAGTCACTTCAGCCCACTTGGCCAAACTCCAACTACACTGTCCCTTGTGCCTAGGGACATGTGCATGGATAGTGAGGTTCTCCTTTAAAAGGGTGCATTTAAGGAAGCTCGCTGGGAGTAATACAATACAATATAAATATAAACAGGGCAATATAAATGGAATCTGGGGGTTCCAGGCATGCAGAGAATGGCCTATCCAGTGGAATACCAGTTTTGGGTGGATCCTGGGCCAGTGAACCTTTTGCTCCTTGGGAGGGTTGTGACTGGAAGAAGACTAATAGCTATGGATTAGGATAGGTACCATTCTTGCTTGGATCTAAGGGTAGTCTGGCTTTCTTTTAACATGTGTTTCCCAGAATGAGAGAGTGACCATGGGAAACATATAAAGATGTGTGATGAATGCAGTACTTGAATTATGGTTTCTGAAAATACAGATGTATTAAATAGCTCACAAATAGGTAGAAGCTAATGCAAAAGGCTATGGATAGGGATCTAGACTATTTATTCTTGATCTTCTTTATCATTTCAGTCAAGGTTTCCTGTTCATAAATAGAGATGTGAATGAGACCATACACAACGCTCCTATCATTGCTAGAAAAATGGAGAATGAAGTCTGTAGTTGCTGTGTCCTTGTCACATGTCATTTTGCCAACTGCTGCCTGACACAGGAGTAGGCTGTCTGACAGCTTGAGGATGAAACCAAAACCAAAGCCACTGCTGTCAAGTCACTTTGAGAATGAGGTAGCTGTAATTGCTTCTTTAAGTAAAAATTGACATTGTCATCCCTAAGAAAGGAGAGTTGAGGAGAGATTTTTTTTCAGTTCTCTTGTTGGTCCATGAAGATTCCTCTAGCTCCTTTGTTCATAAATCCCAGCTGATGCCTAAGTATTGCAGTTTTCACCTGTGGAAAGTCATCTCATACATTGTTCTATTCCATTGCAGATGCCCATGTTTCATATAATGTAATCTTCTGTGTCAGATTTCATGTTTATTTATCAGATTAACTTCCTACTCACTTTATATTTTGAAAATATCTTTTCTTCAAAGTTTTAATAGCCATTTTAAAATTGGCAAGTTTAAATTTAAGATGACTTCCGTGTATCCTTGGGAATTAGAACGAGTTTAGAATTTGAAATTTTCATTTTTGGCAAGCACAGTGCAGGATGTGGCCTAGTTTCAAAATGTTTATTTGAAACAAAAATTGAACTGGAATTGAAACTATGCTTTCTGGAGAGCGTTCATAAAATTTTTGACTGTGGTTATTTTTCGCACCTAAAATATGTATTCTCACACTTGATCCAGAGTTTTTTAAAAAAGCACTTTAAAAAGAGTTACTATTGAGCTTTTCTATAAGAAAGTAAGAGAGGCTTTCTTCAAGGTGTCTGTGTTTTGACTGTGTTTTGCCTGTTATGTATGATGATATTCATGTAATCAGAAAACTAATAGTTGGCACATCAATTCATCAGATGTTAAAGCCACCTTTAAATCTCCCTTGTTAGTAATGTTAATAAGCTTTATATAAAGAGAAATCTTCAGTAAAAGTACCAGAAATGAATACATGAAAAAAAGTATTTGGGGCTATTCTTTAACTTGTAGTTGGTAATGGAGAAATGCTATTTCAGATTTTCCCTAATTTTTATCATACACTGACTAGGAAATAACAACAAAAAGGAAAAGGAAAATTTTCTACTATATGCTAGGTGCACACAAGGTTGTGTGTGTGTGTGTATCAGGCACTTTCCTAAGCACTTTATGTGCATCTTCCCATTTAATCTTCAGAAACATCCCAAAAGAAACACCAGAAACCAAACTCACTGCCGTCATGTCTATTTGACTCGTAGCAACCCCTCTTGGGTTTCCGAGGCCGTATCTCTAGGGATGTAGATTGCCCAATCTTCCCTCCGAGGACTGGCTGGTGGATTTGAACCACTAGCCTTCTGGTTAGCACTCAAATTCTATAGGCACTATGCCACCGTAGGTGCCATTTTTATCTCCATATTGCACATAAGGAAACTGAGGAACTGGGTTCATAATTGATTTGTCAAAGGTCAAGCACCAGTATGTAGTGAAGCTCAAGTTTGAACCAGACAATCTGGCCCTTGGAATTTATAAAGCATGGCACTCAATTGACACTGAATATACTTTTTTCTTTTCTTTTCTTCTTTGTTTGGTGTTAACGGTAATACAGTATTGTGGATATACTGGTTGGTATTAGCATCTGTCATCTATATATTATGTGCACAATTTGGTGTCCTCCCTTTTCCTAATGCTATCATGATGATCCAGGACTCTTTCTATACCATCCCTCCCCTTACCCACATTAGCGTGTGGCCACCAACTAGCCTGAAATTAATCCCTTCCCACCCTGGTAATCTACAAAGTGAGTTTCCTTTCTCAAGCAAACCCTTCTTTGTCTTTTTTATAGTAATGGGCTCATACAGTATTTGCCCTTCTGCTATTGACTTATTCCACTCGGCATAATGTCCTCCAGGCTCATCCACATTGTGAGATGATTCATGTACCCTTCATTGTTCTTTAATGTAGCAAAGTATTCCATTGTGTGAATGTACCATAATTTGGTAACATTTGGCACATGGAAACAACCTAAATGTCCATCAGTGGATGAATGGATAATCAAATTATGGTACATTCACACAATGAATGTATTTTTAAATGAGAAAAGTAGTGGAAAGAACAATTGTTCTGAGAGAAAGGTGGCACAATTCTGGCCTTACTTTTGTTCCTAACTAGCTGGGTAACCTTGAACAAGTTATCTCACCCTCTCTGAACTTGAGTTTTCTCTTTTATAAGATGTAGAGAGCAATACTTGTTTCAATGAATTGATATGTGGATTACATCAGATAGGGCGTTACCTTTGTTCTTCAGGATAGTTTATAGAATTTAGGTAGAAATGAAAGAAAGTTTCCTGGCTTTCTTCTTCCGTCCTTGCCTGTACTCTCTCTGAGCCATAGTTTTCAATGAAAAAATGAGAGGTATGAACAAGATGACATCACAGTTCTCTAGTGTCTCTATGTCGTTTGGTTACTATGAAAGTTATGGCTTCTTTATAAAATCAACTAGAGTTGGCCCTTTGTATACACAGGCTCCACATCCACAGATTCAACTAACTGCAGAATGAAAATACTTGGTGGTGCAGGAGTGTACATGTGTGTATGTGTGTGTGTATGTGTGTAGGGATGTGTAGGGGTCTGTGGGGTATGTGAGGGGTTAGGGAGTGGAGAAGTCAGGGGGTGAGAGGGCTGGGGGGTGGAAACAAAATGCAATTAAGTGGTCAAAGAAATCTCAAAATCTAAGAGGAAATGTGAAATGCTATTTATATAACATTTAGATGTATTAGGTATCATAAGTAATCTACATAAGTTTTAAGGTATATAGGAGGATGTACATAGGTTGTATGCAAATATTATGTCATTTTATGTAAGGGACTTGAGCATCCACAGATTTTAATATCCATGGCAGTCCTGGAACCAATTCCCCATAGATACTGAGGGACAACTGTATTTTATTGCAACTAATTTAATAATTAGCTGTTTCTTTAAAGGAACTTCTAGGTGGCACAAACGGCTAGCACTTGACTACTGAACTAAAGATCGGTAGTTTAAACCCACCCAGTGGCACTATAGGGGACAAAACCTGGCTTCCGTGAAGATTAAAGCCAAGAAAACACTATGGAGAAGTTGTACTCTGCAACACATGGATCATCATGAATCAGAATTAACTTCATGGTGACAGGTTTGGTTTTATTTATTGGGGGTAGTGCATATGGCTAATGTGTTTGGCTAATAATTGTGGTGGGAGGTTCAAGACCTCTCAGAGGAAATTTGGAAGAACAGCCCCGTTATTTACTTTAAAAAAGGCAGCCAGGGAAAGCCCAATGGAGCATAGTTCTACACTGATACACATGGGGTTGCATGAGTTGGAGTCAATTCAAAAACAGCTAGAAAAAACAATCCATTAAACATCTTTTATAATTATCATAGATCCCTAGAGCTCAGTAAGAATTGCAAAGATATCTACTTAATGGAAAATTCTAGGATAGCTGAAAGGGTATCAGATTTCTTTAGAACCCTGTGATAGGAGATTTTAGCAAAGCTCGTTCTGATATGGACAAAATTTGCAGCCAGTAATATACTTTTAGCTTTAATCTAAATCTCCCTTAAAATATTTCAGTCATTTCTTGATTTGTAGCAAGGCATATAGTGAAATAAGGGAACACACATTAATTTAATTTAGCTAAGTCAATTTTCAGTGTTTTATCTGTATACTAAGAAAAATGATTTTTTATTCCTTTTTCTCATTCCTTCAAGTTTTCAGAGACTTTCTATTCACCATATGTGGAGGCTCAAACTGATCAGTAAACATGTATTAATAAGTGTATCTTACCATTTCTACATAGGCCTGACTTTTTGTAAAAAAAAAAAAAAAAAAAAAAAAAACTCAGCATACTTATAGTAGAATAATAATAAGAATTTATGTATCTTGTTACTCTTGTCCTTTTAGAGTTATACCCATTACTTGGGCTCTATAACTGAGTTTGAATTTTTATCCCTAAAGCTTGCCTGGCATCTAACCAACTTCTAATGATTGAGGGCATGTACTTCTTCCCCAACTTAGTTAAAAATCAACAAATAACAAACAAGCAATATGGCATAGTTATAATTTATTAGAAAATGATAGCTGAGAGTAGACCCACATTCTTTGTCACTTTTCAAGTGAGGATGACACTCTTCAAGTGAGGTTATCCTATATCCTTAAAAGTAATGTTGCCAGAAGGAGAGAAGCAGCATATTGTTCAAATTATTCACTCAATAAGTTTGGCTGTGACACTACATAGGTGATAGCAGGTGTTCTTGCCATAGGTGTTATCCCTGAGAAATGATTTGTGTATATATTAACCAAGGCATATGCTTAAAATGGAAAAGATTGCATGCCACATGTGTATCCATATACCGATCAATGCTGTTAGACATTTCCAATTATAAATATGATCAGTATTTGATAAGGTACAGCTTTTTATTTTACTACTTGTCAATCTTAAAATCCTTGGAAGTTTCTACTGTACTATAATTTAAAAATATACTTTCATGGCACTAGATATTCAACCTAGTATTACGTGATTTGATCAAAATATGTGGAGAAAAATTAAACGTGCTTATCTCTATGTCCACAATCAAGGTCTGAGAATCAGGTGATCACCCTTTATATTATACTGAATGTAACTACTGTTGTGGGTGTAGCCACTTCTAAAGAACTGCTCAGCAGTTAGAAAGCTGCGGTTGTAGAAAATGTGTATGTATATGTATATGTGGAAAAATCGTGTGCTACCCCAACAGGGTGTGTCATTCCATCAGAATTATTTTTTAGCTGAGTGGTGTAATTTTATCTGATAAATTGAATCTAATAAAGATTTTTAAAACACTAGATACTATAATGTATGTCATGACAAGGAAATACACAGTTTCTGAAAAGCAGGTGTGAAATGCTGTGTTAACCGTTGCCCTTTATGCTAGGCTATTCTGTAATGAAAGCCTCAGGGAAAGATTTGTATTCCGCTGCTGTGCTATACATTTATCCCTTTGAGTATATGCTAAGTGCGAACTGTAAGTTACCTGCCTTTCCGAATTGCTTGTGCAACTCTAAAGATGAGATATGCAGAGTCAGCAATATGGCCTTTTTTTTTTTTTTAAATAAAAAGGAATTATTTCTCCTCAAAATGTATTTGGATCTCACACACACACACACACACACACACTCACACAGAATACAACAGAAGACTGAAAACATGATTTTACTGATTCAGTAGTACTACAAATTTTGGTAACAATGTTGAATTTTCGGTCTGCAATATGTATCATTTTTCTGAGAGCCCTTTTCTCCTGTTCCCCTTAGGAAGGAATGTCTTTTTATTGAAGAGAAGGATAACAGGAAAATAGGAAAGGGGAAAAAAATGGGTTGTATTGAGATTGAGCAGTGTAGTTCATGAATACAAATTTGTAATTCCTACTTTCTCTGACAGCCTTTGCAAAGTTCACATATATTTTTCATTCTTATTTTTCTTATTGGATTCAATAAAATTGGACTAAAATATTCCTTTTCTGGAGACTTTGAATATATAAATATATCAATACTAAATAGGCACTAAATTATATTATTTAGAAGTAATGTCTTTGGCTATGCATATGATTGGAAGAGAACAGTTTGATTTAGTACTGTTTACAAACTAGCATGTTTTTCAGGCAAGTGCTTAATATTTGGTGCATCTTTCACTCTAAGAACAGATTTAAAGCATCGTTGTTGAGAATATAACTTATTGGGACATGGGAAACATAGTTTCAAAAGTCAAGTATTAGAGTCCAAAAATTCAAGGTTTTGAAATTAGAGCATAATATACCAGTTACCGAAAAGATGCAGAAAGAGCCTCTGTAGATGAAACTTCTTTTAGAAGCACTCAGTTTGCACGTACAGCTTTTCTATTGTGGGTCTAGGATGTGCATTTACAATAATACAATACCCAGCTACAAGGCTGCTCTCTTCAGCTCTAGAGTCACACAAGTGAACCTACCACCCACTTAGGAGACAAGGCATGGTCTTATGATTCTTGCAAGAGTTGAAATAATATATTCAGTTGAACAGAAAGATACCCTCGATTCAGTAATTAATGATTCTGAATGAGATAGTATTGCAAAAACAGAAAGCAGTTTCCTGACCTCTGTTAGGAGGAAAGGGAGTATCTTGAACCTGGAGGATCTGGGCTAATTTAGGGCTTTTAGATGAAGGAATCTGATCTGGCACTAGGGCAATAAAAAATTATATGAAAAAGGTATTTTATCTCCTTTACACCTATAAATCAATTATTTCTTACTTGTAGATTCTTTAATAATAATAGGCATTTTGAAGCAGAGAAAAATTTGTTCAGAAAAAAATAAATCCTATAACCTTAGTCCTTCCAATGAACCGTTTAAATGAGCTAATAGAAAACCTATATTTAAATTTTACAACCATTTTGAAAGCATGAGTTGTCCATGGCTAGGATTTTACTATTGGTAGAGGGATTTTACTAGTACAGAAGTAATTAGTTTAGGGTTACGGAAAACAATTTCCTGTCCAGATGAGTTAATCGCTGATGAAGCACAGTACTGCAGAATACTTAACCGAAGACTACATTGTTCAGTAGCAGTGGGCTGCTTTTTATCAGGGAAATCGCAGGCTATAGTGACATTGACAGATTTGAGGATTTGTCTCAGGGCATGCCTCTCTCACAATGTCAAGGCCCACTGCATATGAGAAGATTATGGCCTTCTATTCAGCCAGTAGAACCGATGAGGAATATCTGGGCCTTAAGACAAAGAATGAAAGGGAAAAAAGAAAGAAAATATAACACAGACCAAGTAAGTACTGGATTGTGCTCTTTACTAAGCTTCTAAGAAAAAGGAACTTGGTGTGAAAACAACTTAAACCCTCCCATGTATAGTTTGCTTGGAGTCATTCTTATATATGTCTAACCAATTAGTAAATTGAAATTGGTGGCTTTATTTCCTATGGTAGATGACTGTTAAATTGAACTTGTTTGTATAAAGTTCCAATGTCATACTTCTAACTATATATTTTTTAAGGACAATATTTTAATTTAAATGGACCCCTGATGACCTGAGTTCACTGCTTTGAGGCTACATGTTGTTGCTGTGTCTGACTAGATATATCTGGTCACTGTGTCACTATCAGAAATTAAATGAGCTAGGAAAATCTATGCAGCTAGAGAGTTTCAAATTAAAAAAAAAAAGTTAAGTGATTATTTCTTACACCAAATATATGTAAAATGAAAACCAAGCAAAACAAAAGAAAAAAGCACAAGCAGTAAGATTAGTGAAAATAATTATGTAATAATTATGTTATTTCATGTTAAGGAAAGACGTGCTAAGTATAAAAACAAAGGAAGATATGAAGAGAAAAATTCAAATAAATTTGATTATCTAAGAATTTGCAACTACTTTGTATGAAAAAATACCATAATGTCATCCTGAAATGAGTATTACAATATATATGATAGCTTGAAAGCTAATAAACTTAATATGTAGTGAGCACTTTTAAATCACAAAAGGTCATACATCCCAGTGGAGGAGTGGAGAGTGACAAAAGGTGTGAAGAAACAATTCATAAAAGAAGAAATGAAAGTAAAAATATTTTTTCAAATGAGTAAACAAATAATTACTAATAAACATGTCAAGATCATTGTCACCTATCAAATTATAAAGATCTAGCAATTTTAGTTCTAAATGCTGATGAGAATATGGTGAGATTAATACACACTACTCCAGAGAGCATGACAGAGTTTTCAGAAATGAGCTTAAAGATATCTGAGTCAAGAACTTTAAAAAGATGTACAGGTTTGACTCTTAAACCTCAAATCTGGGAAGCTTAACTGAGGAATAATAAATATAAATGCTTTTATATAAATTATTACAGTAAAATCTGAAAGCAATGTACTTTTCAACAACAGAAGGGGAGGTAAATAAATAGTGATGTGTTGAAACAGGAAATTTTAAGGAGCTCTTAAAAATAATTTTAAGGACCATTTAATGACAGGAGAAAATATTCCTGTTGTAACAGACATAGAATACAAACTATGTTGATAAGTTTGATGCCAATTTTTTTTTAGAACACTACATATATGTTGTTGTTAGTTTCCATCAACTATATTCTGAATCATAGTGACCTATGTGCAATAGAACTTGGCCTTGCACTAACCTCACAATCATAGCTTTGAGACGATTATTGCAGCCACAGTGTCAATCCATCTCCTTGAGGGTCTTCTTCTTTGTTACTGACCCTCTACTTTAGCAAGCATCAAGTCCTTCTGCAACGACTGTCCCTCTGATAGCCTGTCCAGAGTACATGGGACCAGATCTCACCTTCCCCCCTTCTAAGGAGCCATCTGGTTTAGTTCTTCCAAGATGGATTTGTTCATTCTTCTCACAGCTCATGGTGTATATTCAATATTCTTCACCAACACCATAATTTAAATGCTTCAATTCTTCAGTCTTCTTATTCATTGTCCAGCTTTCACATGTATATAAGGTAGTTGAAAATACCATGGGTTGGGTTGGGCACACTTTAAAACCCCAAAAACCAAACCCACTGCTGTCGAGTTGAATCTGACTCATAGTGACCCCTCCTTGGGTTTCTGAGAAGATATCACTACAGAAGTAGATTGCCCAACCTTCCTTCTAAGGAGTAGCTGGTGGGTTTGAACCTCTAGCCTTCTGGTTAGCAGTCAAATGCCTTAGGCACTATGTCACCAGAGCTCCCAGGCACACCTTAGTCTTCAGTCAACACCCATGGAAGCAGCAGTCAGGAAATTATTTCATTGGACAAATATGCTGCAAAAGACCTCTTGAAAGTGTTAAAAATCAAAGGTGTTAATTTAAGGACTAAGGTGTAATCTATACTGAAGACTGTAATTTTTGATCTTCATTAGTAAGTACTTCAAGTCCTCACCACTTTCAGCAAGCATATCACACTTTGTTAATGAGTCTTCCTCCAATCCTGCTGCCATGTTCTTCTCATGGTCTAAATTCTTGTATTATTTTTTCAGCATGCATTTTTGAATAACAATCCTTATGCACACTCTTCCAGATTTTAAACCACAAAGTATCCCCTTGTTGTGTTTGAATGACTGTCTCTTGATCTATGTGCAGGTTCCTCATGAGCACAATTAAGTGTTCTGGAATACCCCTTCTTCCCAATGTTATCCATAATATACATATATGATACACACAGTGGAATACCTTTTTGTGTAATAAATACAACATAGGTAAACATCTTTCTGGTATTCTCAGATTTCAGCCAAGATTCATCTGGCATCAGCAATAATATACCTCATTCCACATTTTCCCCTGAATCTGGCTTGAATTTTGGCAGTTCCCTGTGGTGTAGTACCTAAGATATTTGACTGTTAACCAGCAGGCTGGCAGTTCAAATCCACCAGCCACTCCTCAGAAGGAAGATTGGGCGATCTACTTCCATATTGATACAGCCTTGGAAACCCAAGGAGGGGTCACTATGAGTTGGATCTGACTTGACAGGAGTGAGTTTGGTTTTTGGTTTGTTGATGTATCGCTGCAACTATTTTTGAATTATACTCAGCAAAATTTTACTTGTGTGTGATAGTAATGGTATTGTTTGATTTTGTTGGATCACCTTTCTTTGGAATGATCATAAATAGGGATCTCTTCTTGTAGGTTGGGCAGGTATCTCTCATCCAAATTTCTTTGCATTGATACATGAGGGCTTCCAGTGTTACATTTGTTTACTGAAATAGCTCAAATGGTATTCTGTTAATTCCTGGAGACTTTTTTTGTTTGTTTGTTTCCATTGCCTTCAGTACAGCTTGGACTTCTTCCTTTAGTACCATCAATTCATGATCATATGCTACATCTTGAAATGGTTAGATGTTGACCAACTCTTTTTGGTACAGTGACTGTTTATTCTTTCCATCTTCTTTTGATGCTTCCCACATCATTCAATATTTTGCCCATAGAATCCTTAAAAATTACAATTCAAAGCTTAAATTTTTTCTTTCAGTTTGAGAAACGTTGAGCATATTCTTTCCTTTTGATTTTCTAACTCCAAATCTTTGCACATTTCATTATAATACTTTACTTTGTCTTCTCAGGCTGCCATTTGAAATCTTCTGTTCAACTCATTTGTTCTGTTTGTTTTAACTATTCTTTGTTGGAGAGAACTTTCAGAGTCTCTCCTGACATCCGCTTTGGTGTTTTCTTCTTTTCCAGCCTTTTAAATGACCTTTTACTTTCTTCCTGTAGGATGTCCTTGATGTCATCCCACATCTCTCCTGTCACTTTGTTGTACTGTGGTGGCTTGCATATTGCTGTGATGCTGGAAACTATGCCACTGGAATTTCAAATACCAGCAGGGTCACCCATGGTGAATAGGTTTCACTGGAGCTTCCAGACTGGAATGAACTAGACTGATCCTTTCGACATCAATTGTATCTTTAACGCACACGTATATACATCTATATATTCATATATACATCTAAAATACTAAAATGAAATATATATGCCAGGTGGGAAAATAATGTATGATTTTTAAACTGTCAACCTTGTGTGTCATTTATTTCTCTGTTTTTCATATTTGATAAAACACACATTTTTTTTTTTGTAATCAGAAAGAAAAGGAAAACATTACTAAAAAAATAAACTATATATTATTTATATCTTTAGTAGACATGTAAAGAAATCATTTCAGTTCATATACTAATGTATATATCTCTTTGAAGTTATCTTACTCATGATTTTTATTTTAAGATGTTTAACTTTCTAGATAACCCATTTGGTATGAGGAATAAGATTGTATCTGCCAGATTAGTGCTATCCTCTATATTATCATAAAATATATAATTCATGTGAATGTTGTTGTTATTAAGGGCTGTTGAGATATTTCTGACTCATAGTGACTGTATATACAACAGAACAAAACATTGGCTGGTCCTGCGCCATCCTTGCAATCTTTGCCATGCTTAAGCCCATTGTTGCAGCCACTGGATCAATCAATCTCTTTGAAGGTCTTCCCCTTTTTTTCTGACCATATACTTTACCAAGAATGACAGATCCTTTCTAATAACATGACCAACATATGAAAGACAATGTCTGGCCATTCTTGCTTCTGAGGAGCATTCCAGCTGTATTTCTTCCAAGACAGATTTTTTCTGTCTTCTGGAAGTTCATGGTGTATTCAATATTCTTCACCAACACCATAATTCAAGTGCATCAATTCTCCTTCAGTCTTCCTCATTCATTGTTCAGTTTTCACATGCATTTCATATTCATGTGACTAATTCCATGGAATAACTTTTTTTAAAAAAGGATTTACATTGCATCCTAAAGTAGTCACTTCTTTTTTGCCACAGAAACAAATTTTGAAACCTATGTGTTAGAATAGGAGCTCTGTTGGAGTAGTGTCTAAGGCATTTGACAGCTAACCAGAAGGCTGGCGGTTCAAACACACCAACCATTCCTCAGAAGGAAGGTTGAGCAATCCACTTCCATAGTGATACATCCTAGGAAACCCGAGGAGGGGGTCGCTATGAGTAGGTTCAACTCAACGGCAGTGTGTGTTTTGTATGTGTTAGAGCCTAGTTTTCTACCTAGCAATGGTAATCAATGTAGTACATGCTTTTCACATTCAAAGTAGATTAATTCAAATAAGTAAGATTAATTTCCACTTTCAAAATGGAGTTGTATAGGGCCATGCAAGTTCATGAAATGGACAAAGCCTTTCTACTCGGCAGGAATCTTTCTCAGTAACTAAATATCTAAGACATGTTGTTAAGACCCTGAGAGCAATTGCCTGCTTAAATTCTGTGCATTCAGTATCTCTTGCCTGCCCTGGCCCACCTGTGGCTGGTGGATACTGGCGTTTATATTGACTCATGTTAAATTAAGCAGACTAAAATGGAGCTGAGATCCAATTAAAGTGTCTGTGTATATGTGTGTTTGGGGGTGGAGTGGGGGAGGCAGAGATGTGACTATGAGCCCCATTCTGTTGATCTCCAACTTGTCCTTTAGAAATGTCTGTGGAGCTCATCTACACCTTATAAAATCCCAGGGAATGTATTTTAAAAGCCACAGATTACCTGGGTTATATAAAATATAATATGTTCAACATTTATGAATATAATACTATTTTTTTCACTTAGTATGGTTAACTGTAGGGTATGTAACAACAAAAACCAGTAATTAGCTAAAATATAATATAAACGTATATCTTTATCACATAACAAGAGAGTCAAAAATCCTTTCAGCTGAGAGTTCTCCCCTAGCTGATTAAGGGACTGGCTCCATCTATCCTGTGGTGCTATCACCATTGGGGTATTGTTGTCCTTTGGATGGAAGGCAAAAAGTGGACAGAACAGGCGAAAGTTTAGCCTGGAAGTGACACACATTCTGTTGCTGAGAACTAGTTACACAGCTGAACTTAACTTCAAAGGAAGTTGGTAAATGTCCTCCAGTTGCATCCAGGATAGAGAGGTAATGGACTTCTGGTGAAAGCGAGCAGAGTATTATTATACCAATTGTTGAGTTAAATGGTGGGATAATGCAGATGAATGCTCCAAGCTTTTGTGGATTCTAGATGCCTACCAGTGTCATAGAGCAAGACAACTACATAAATATAATTCTAATAAAGAAAAGGAATAGATGGCTGTGTACAAGGCTCCTCTATTCCAAGGCAATGTCTATTTGTTTATCCTTTAGTCTGACTGGTTTTAGATGCATACCTAGATTCATTTATTCTTTCAGCCTTTTCACACATTAAGCAGTCTGCAGAGCTGCTCTAGAGCATATGAAGAAAGGAGTGAGAGAAACTAACTTGCATACCTGAAACAAACAGAGTTTAGCTGCAGGTAATGTAGAATCACACATTTGATTTTATACGGAGTTTAGATTCATTATTTGCATGTTCTTCAGAACCGGGAAATGATGGAATGCTTATGACATATTGGAATGATCTTAATAAAACTGGTTAAACACAAATACGATCTTGAAGGCATTGTAGGACTTGGATATTTATAGATGAGAATGGGAGCTGATTGTCTAAACAAGAGAAGCAATGGGAGTTATTGTACATCTGGGACCCTGGCACTGAGCGCTCTGTTTCCTTGGAAGGAGGGGAAGAATCAAATTATAAGGCATGGTCACCAGAATTTGCTCCTGGACCTTTTATGTTACATTGTGAGATGATGAAACTTTCCTGTTTTCTTAACTACGTGTCTTCAGATACATAATACTAGCTTTCAGAAAGCCATCATTTCACAAAGTTTACTAATCATCATCCGGTTTTACAGTTACAATTTTACATTTTCCTTTTGTTATATTATTTCACAATTACTAGTTTTTGTTCATTGTAGAATTGCATAGGTTCCTGTCTCACAGCAATTTTCTTTCCCTTTTATCTGAGCTAAGGTCTTAAATATCTCACTCCTACATTTATTTCTAATAAAGGATGACTTTCTTTAATTGACCTTTACTGTCTTATCTTTAAACATTGGACTGTTCTTTATAATCCACTCAGAAAACCTGGGCCAATTCATTTCCATGGCGTTTTTCAACTAAATATTGTAAAACCTAAGAAGCATATAATATCTGTACCCCTGAGAGTACTAGAACTGCGACTGAAATTTTTCCCAGAATTTCACATTACTGTCTTCAGAAAATTGAAGTGCACAAAACAAGGCATAAATTGTTCAAGACACATTTATTATTATTTTTTAACACTATATGTTCTTCAAAGGACTTGTTTAGGTCTTTATGATCAGAAAGAGGTTTTATGTTTTAACTTTTATTTTGGACCTTGGAAATTTAGTAGGCTTCCATTCTAGAAAAAATGAAAAGTGAGAAAGTCTTGCTTTGAGAGTCTATAATGACAACTTTCTAACATTAAAAACAAGCACTGTTCTTTTCAGCAGTTCCATTACATCAAGAACAGCATTCGCTCTGTAGAATAGAGCTAGTGGGAATGGCGTGGCCTCAGTAAGGAGTCAGTGTAAGGGGCTGGCTATATGTATGGAACATTCTTGTCCGCTATTCAAAGTATCCACTTTATAATTTAATTGTACAATGAAAGCCATTTGCTCTCTCTACTGTAATTACATATCTCAGAGCAGAATTTGATTCATGGTAGATTACCTCTGTGCAAAATGGTCATAAATAGCAGGGTACTAGTGTTAGAGTATGCAAGAAAATCCCACCTGGAAATGACAACCGAGAAACGGGAATAAACAGAAATCAGCACAATCAGAGGTCACTAATTGGGGCAAAAAATTGCCTAACCCTCTACTCTTCTTTCCACCTACATCCTTCACTCACGGGGGCACCAGCAGATTGAATAGTTCAAATGTATAAGGACAGGCCAGGGTCTTTTGCCAATCAAGCCTGGCGTAGCTTATAAACAATCCAAGCAAATAGGCCTGATATTTTTGGAATCCATCTAAATTGCTTGAGTCATGCCAGAATTGGAGTCTTGAGTTTTAGGTCTAACCCCAAAGGGGAGCTCTGTAAGGAACCAGTTGAGGAGCCTTGCCACCTCTTACCCACCTCCAACTGGGCTCCTGAACTGGGGAGAAACATGTGATTCCAAAACTTAATGGGAATCTCTTCCATACCAGTGACCCCAGCAACAGACTGGACATACACAGTAGGGGTAGGTATATAGGGAGTCTCCAACTTGGTGATCACTAGTTATTCAAACTGGGCACAGAAAAAATCCTGTCTGAAGGTCATCCTGTGTAGTAGCTATTCAGATTCCAGGCCTGGCACTGTTGGTGTTGTTTAAGAGAAAATCACCAACTGCAGTTGAGTCCATTCCAGCTCACGGCAACCCTGCATGTGTCTGAGTAGAACTGTCCTCCCTTTGGGTTTTCAGTAGCTGACTTTTCAGAAATAGTTTGTAGCATCTCTCTTCAGAGGTGCCTCTGGGTATCCTTGTACCTTCGACCTTTTAGTAGGCAGCCAAGAATGTTGGACATTTGCACTACCAACGGTTATCTCAGATATCTGAGTCATCTTAGGGAAGCAGCAATACACTGTATTTTTGTAGTGAAAACAGTATAACATGGCTAGGTAAAATACTTTCAGATATTGAAGTTAGGGGAGGATGGAAATGATCCTCCTTTAAGATAGAATTGAACTCCCCTTAGAAAGTAAATTGTTTATTAATATTAATCAGATAATATCTGTGGGATTTCTAATAAAAAGAAGCAAAGTTTCACATGCAGCAAGAAAATTGGCTTTCAATGTTAATACACTGAAATCAATTTAATTATGTTTCGCATAGGTACTTAATTCTGAAAATGATTTTTTCTGACTTTTTTCATCTGTGCATTAGTTTCTTATAAAACTTCATTTGTAATGTAGCCATATCATATTACAATAAGAATAATAAAGAATTCTAATTTTGAAAATTAGAATTGATTTTGTTTTACCCAGATGAATCACAGCATGTAAAGGAAAGGAATGAGATAGCTAATTAAAAAAAAAAAAAAACCTTTCTAAGGAACTCTTTTTATTTAAATATTGGGTGCTATATTTGGTAATTACCATTTTACTTAGAGAGCCTGTCTGATGCAAAGTTCTTACGCTGTTGTTACTGCAGCCTATTATTACTGGATTCTACCATTTAGGTCTTTATAATAGATCAGCAAAATGGGAAAATGCACCTTTGCTGCCATTTAATGAAACAAATTTTAACTTGCAACATGCTCAGTCGTAATTTAAAGATTATAATCAAGCTTCCCAGGCAAGCAGACATTGCAAAAAGAAAGCTAGTGGAGGGAAAAAAGCCTAGGTATTGTTTTTCATGAATTCAGATCTCTTGTCTACCGTACTTTATATTATGTCTCTCTGCTGTGATTTGTGAGAATGGAAAAAGGAAAATTATCATCAAACCCTAGCAAAGTATCTGTGTGTTAAGTCTCTACTTTTCTCCATCTCTTATAGTCCTCTTTGATGAGTGATCCTTCATCCCCTTCTGAGATTGAGTAGCCCTCATTCCTGCCTAGGAAAAGCATTTATTATGGGTGAAAACTGAGTGCTTTTTGAGTTTGGAAACTCAAGAAAGTTGGAATCAGGCTTTGGTGATGTTTGTTTAAAATCAGAACTTAATGAAAATTGGTAAACATGATTTGCTTTTAGAATGCTTTATATTTTTTTTTTCTTTTATGTTTTACTTTCTCTAAACTGTTAGTTTTCCAAAAGTTTTACAGCAAACCTAAGTTGTCCATGGTAAGTATGATATGTAAAGGACAGAGCAGAGTTGTTTTCTATTTCTTGTTTATTTGACTTTGCAATTTTCTTTGAATGTTTGCATAATGTTTTATAAGTCACAATGAGACTGTATTTTCTTGTATTATTTAAACTGTATTTGCAAACCTTATGGGTTGTTTCTGTAAACCATCTTCCTCATGGGCCATCAGCCCTTGCACAACTAATATCTTCATACGTACACTGTAGTGTATCTTTGTCTGCCCACTGAAGTCAGAGTGGTTGCGTGTGTCCTTCCCCCTGAAGCATGTCCCGTAGGTCAATATCGCTTTTGCCAAGATTGTTTTTCCCTCTGCAAAGACTTCTTTGGCATGAATTGCCACTTGGTTTCATGGTATCCATTCTATGTGGGGCAGTGATGTGATCTGTGTCCTCTCAAAGGAAAAAAGATTCTGTTCAAGTCCCATTGCCATACCTGTGAATGTGACCTTATTTGGAAATAGGGTTTTTACTGACGTAATCACACTAAATGAGATCATATTGGATTAGGGTAGATTGGAAATCCAATGACTAATGTTCTTATAAGAAGAGGAGTTCAGACACAGGGAAGAAGACCATGTGAAGAATCGAGACACTTGGCTTATGTTGCCACAAACCAAAGAACACCAGGAGCCACTAGAAAATGGAAGAGGCAAGGGAGCATGGCCCTGCCAACACTTTGAGTCAGAATTTAAATCTTCAAAAAAGTTGTGAGAGAATAAATTTGTGTTTTTAAGCCACCTAGCCTACAGTACTTCTTATAACAACTGTGGGAAACTAATACAGCTAGGAGGGGGAATTGCACTAACCGCTGCCCTGGTATCAGAATCCTTAGAGATTATGCTTGAATTTGACTGTTGCTAGTGCCTAAGGCATCTGACTGCTAACCAGAAGGTTGGTGGTTCAAACCCACCAGCATCTGTGGAAGCAAGACTGGACAATCTACTTCTGTAAAGATTTATCACCTCAGAAACCCAATGGGGGTCGCTATGAGTCTGAATCAACTGATGGCAGTGTGTTTGGTTTTTGGTTATGTACGTTGTTGTTGTTGTTGTCATTAGGTGCTGTCGAGTTAGCTCCAACTCATAGGGACCCGGTGTACAAACGACAGAATGAAACACTGCCCAGTCCCACACCAGCCTCACAATCCTTGCTGTGCCTGAGCTCATAGTTGCAGCCACTGTGTCAGTCCATCTTGTTGAGGGCCTTTGCCTTTTTCACTGACCATCCTTTTTACCAAGCATGATATCCTTCTCTAGGGACTGGTCCCTTCTGACAATATGACCAAAGTAGGTGAGATGAAGTCTGGCCATTCTCACTTCCATAGAGCATTCTGGCTGCACTTCTTCCAATTGCAGAAAGACAACTTCTCACTTTTTCTCAAAGTTCTTCCTTCTGCCTATCCTGCAAAACCTCTTCTTCTTCTCTTCATTGTCTAATAGAAAATAAACTTCCTTGATATAATTTATAACTGTAATTCACAACTGACTTCTAAGTAAAATAAGATTACCATTATAATTGCCATGGTTATTTAGTTTGCTTTTGTGTCTTATGCAAACAAACCGTGCAGTTTTCCCTTGAATGGTTTAGCCTACTATATCTACACAATTATAAAACTTTCCAAATCAGAAAGACCAATAAGCCATGAAGAGGTTTCCTGTCTTTGAACTTTTATTCTGTTCATCCTCTTCCAACCATAGAGGAGTTGCATCCTGGGTTTCTCATTTTCAAGTCAGTTAAACATGTTTAGGCATCATGTAACCCTGAAACTTACAAAGGGTAAGTCAGCCCAGGAAAATTTGTAGCTGACTGGATATTTCCTTATTTATTCCACCTGTTCTCACTACTGTCTTATCTTAAAGCACATTTGAATTTTAGACTCTATAATCTTATTTTCAGTGTTGTTGTTTCTGGACCCATTGAATTTAGGATTTATGTTTATTTATTGCATTTAAATGTAAGCTTCATAAGAATAAGAAGCTGGGGTTGTGTGTGTTTGTGTGTGTGTGTGTGTGAGGCGGCATGTGGGTATTTGTTTATGACCACACCCCTCATGCTAATAAGAGTTCTTGTGAGTTAATACCAGTACCATTTGCCATCAAGTCAATTCTGACTCATGGTAACCCTATGTGTGTCAGACTAGGAATGTGCTTTATAGGGTTTTTAGTGGTTGTTTTCTTGGGAGTAGGTTACCATACTTTTCTTACAAGGTGCCTCTGGGTGGAATAAAATCACCAGTCTTTTGGTTAGCAGCTGGACAAGTTAATATTCGTGCCACCCAGGGACTCCTGTGCCTTGCACATGTGCACAAACACATACACATATGAAATGAATGAATACTTACTGACATATGAATCTCAATTTTCTGAACCCTTCCCCTGACTTCCTACTCTTATCTCCCAGTGTCCATCCAGGATGCCAGAATCATGGACATAGCTTCAGACTCAAGAAGCTGAACCGTGGTCCAGCTAGAGTAATCTAGTTAGATTAATCTGCCTGGAGATTAAAAGGGAGCTTTGGACTGGCAATCATTTCTCCTCTCTCTTTTGTATGCTAGGGTTCTTTTTTGTTTTCATACAATCTATTGCATATTTTACATACGATATGTCTTATTTCCAAGTTATAAGGAAATATCTTAAAATCTTGGAGAAATTGAAAAATTTCCTTAAAATGACTGGAAAAGAAATACTTTATGATACATTTAATTTTAGATAGAAGAATACTGTCTACATAGGCATTGTGTTAAGACATCCCTTATGATGTGGCATGTGCTATTAAGCAGTTAATAGAGACAATGGTAGTAAAGGCAATTACCAAAAGACAATATGATGCAAGGGTAATAGCACACTAAAGGAGTTAATATTTTCTCTCTTTCAAGTAAGTTTCATTTTCAGTTGATATGTAAGCAACTTTGTTTGATTTACCAGTAATGTTTTTATTCAGCTGTCCTATGAGGTTGGGCAATCTACTTCCATAGTGATACCTCCTGGGAAACCCAAGGAGGGGTCGCTATGGGTCGGGTCTGACTCGATGGCACATAACAACAACAACATAAGCAGTTTGGGGTATTTACCACCATAATTTCTTTTCTTGACTGCTCTTTCCAAGGGGGTTGACTGTGGATCCAAGTAAAATGAAATCCTGGACAACTTCAGTCTTTTCTCCGTGTATCATGATGTTACTATTGATCCAGTTGTGAGGATTTTTGTTTTCTTTATGTTGAAGTGTAATCCATACTGAAAGCTGTATATAGTCCTTGACATTCATCAGTAAGTGCTTCAAGTCCTCTTCACTTTCAGTAAGCAAGATTGCATCATCTGCATATCACTTGTTGTTAATGAGTCTGCCTCCAATCCTGATGCTGTGCTCTTCTTCATATACTTCAGCTTCTTGGATTATTTGCTCAGCATACAGATTGAACATGTATGGTGAAAGGATACAACCATGACACACATTTTCCCTGATTTTAAACCATGCATTAGCTCTTTGTTCTGTTCAAATGACTGCCTCATGGTCTATGTACAGGTTCCACATGAGCACAATTAAATGTTCTGGAATTCTTATTATTCACAATGTTATCCATAATTTATTATGATCCTCACAGTTGAATGACTTTTCATAGTGAATAAAACATAGTTGAATATCATTCTGATATTCTCTGCTTCTAGCCAAGATCCATCTGACATCAGCAATGATATCCCTTGTTCCATGTCCTCTTCTGAATCCAGCTTGAATTTCTGGCAGTTCCTTATTGCTGTACTGCTGCAGACATTTTTAATTATCTTCAGAAAAATTAAAATAGCATTGAAGAAATCAAACGATGTATTACATTTGGGCAAATCTGCTGAAAAAAAAAAAAGAGCTCTTTAAAATGCTAAAAAGTAAAGGTGTCACTTTGAAGTCTAAGATGCACTTGGCCCAAGTCATGGTTATTTTCATTCATCTCATATGTGTGCAAAAGCTGGACAATGAATATGAAGACTGATGAAGAATTGGTGCCTTTGAAGTACAGTTTTGGCAAAGAATATTGAATACACTATTGACTGTCAGAAGAATGAACAAATCTGTCTTGGAGAAAGTATAGCCAGAATGCTTCTTAGAAGTCAGGATGATGAGAGTTTGTCTCAGTTTCTATGAACATGATATTAGGAGGGACCCATTCCTGGAGAAGGGCGTCATGCTTGGTAGAATGACAGCAAAAAAAGAGAAAGACATTTAATGAGCTGGGTTGACACAATCACTGCAACAATGGGCTCAAACATAGCAATGATTATGAAGAAGGTGCAGAACCAGACAGTGTTCTGTTCTGTTATGCATAGGGTCACTATGATTTAGAACAGAGTCTATAGCCCCTTACAAAAAAAACAGCATCATGGTAATTTCTTCCATGCTTTCCTGACCAGAATGTTTATGGACTGTCCCAAATTTTTGAAATTGCACTTTTTATCAGTCAATATTAAAACTGAAAATATGGAATAGCTTGATTTATTAACTAATGATACATGTCAATGGGAGATTTACATTTCAGCTGCTAACATATTATTTACTTCCTCCACTTCATGCATTATTCCATATGATTATGCCACAACATCTGATTAACAATAGATTTCATATTTTGTTAAAACACATATATACAGACATGATAGTGTTTTACTTCTTCTATGAAAACACTTCCAACATTATGGTGTAACTTTAAAGTTTAACTGACTTTCTAATAAGAATCCTAGAATCTAAATGCTTAAGAGAGTTTCTTCCCCTTAAAATTATGCTAAATTATTGGAAGGCTGTGTGCATATTCTAATAATGCTACTGATGCTGTAATTCTCTTTTGAAATTATTATGTTATGCTTGTACCTTGCTTTGGGCCAATACTATAAATGATTTTTTTTTTTTTTTAATGATTCTGTGTACATGGTTCATAAGGTTGGATTTGATTAGATTCTAGGACATATACTAGAAATTATTTTTTGGTTAAGATTCTGATGCAAGCTTGATTATTATTTTTCTTATTTGCCATTCTCATAAAAGTGGAATGTTGAGTGTGAACTACCTGCCCTCCTGGTCTGTGAAAAAGTTTGAGTTTCTATAAGATTCATTGCTTAGTCAAAAGGGGAAATAGACTCTGTCTAAATATTCTGTTGTTATAAAATAAAAAAGATCACCTTCATTGTTTTATGGGTTTTATTTTCACCATCATTTTTAATATTCTTTTGAAGATGAGTAACCTCACTACGGAAGTAGGATTGCCCAACCTTCGAAGGTTGGGCAATCCTACTTCCGTAGTGATACTGCCTCAGAAACCCAAGGAGGGGTCGCTATGAGTCGGGGCTGACTCGATGGCAAATAACAACAACAAACCTCTTCAATGTCCAAGAAAGCCTCATTGGATTCTGTACTGAACTAGCAATAATTTAATTGAAATAAATCTATCATGTTTCATAAACACTGTTGTTAGAAGACAATAAACTCAGTTTACAGTTTTGTAAATATTGGCATAAATCATTGTAGCTGTTAGTTACAACTTAGTGGATTCTGACTCATGACTAGCCCACATGTGCAGAGTAGAACTGCTCCGTCTCCCGAGGCATCTCTGTGTGGGTTCAAACCCCCAACCTTTTGGCAGTTAGTCAAGTGGTTAACTATTGTGTACACTTATCAAGTGACTGAGGCATTACTGTAGTTTAAACCAAAGATGAAAAAAACCTATTTTATTGTACTTTCAACAGTAAAATTAGAGTATTAAAGAGAATGTCCGTGTATTTTAGCAAATAGAAGGTTGTGTTAAAAATGGATGGAATTAATAGGGAAGAATTATACCTGAACTGAAGGAAAAAGTAGAGATTATAGTCTTAACCTAGAAATGAAGCTAGGTTAGATTTTAATTTAATAAACAGCCTAATTTCAAATCGTACCTTTCTACATAAATCATTATCAGGTGAGTGGAAATACTATCATTTCAATTTGGAGAAATGTTATCATTAATTATTATTGGTAACATGAGTTTTATACTATTGAGATTAAGTAATGCTTATCATAAATCATTCTTGCAAAACTGTCTTCAGAATTTATCAATCAAGTATTTGAAAATGGTGCAAATTTAAATTTGACTGATAAGGTTATTGTTTGTGATTTCTTTTTCTGAAAATCTTAATATTCCAGTTGTTGTTGTTGTTATGTGCTGTCGAGTCGGCCCAATATTCCAATAGCAGTGCACATTTTAAAAAAGGAAGAAACAGAGAAGGAAAGAAGGAAAGGAAATTATCAAGAACCACAATAAAATTAGAGTATGTTCTTCTGTACTCCATGGCCAAGTCTACCATGCTTATAAGTAGACTCTGATGGGAAAAATCAGAATTTGAAACTAAATTAGTTAGTATATAGTTATATTTAGTATATCTAATGACTAAGATCAAAGAGAAAATATAGGGTAGAAAAACATAAGAATGTGTTTCTATGGAAAATACTCTCTATGGACCAAAATTCACAGATAGTACAAGGAGAAGGCAAAATAGTTTTCTGAAGAAATCATTTGATTTGAAAACAGCAGGTTGTTCCTGTAAGCCATGGCTGGTGTGCAGTGCAACTTTCGGAGTGTATAACAGGATATGATAGAAAGGTGTATGTTAGACACTAAAGTGGTCCTTAAAAATCTTGGGAGAACCAATAGTGAAGGAAGTGGCTATCTGGCTTATATCAGAAAAGCAAGAGAAAAGTGGGAAAGTCATCAATTCCAAGACTAAGGCAGTGCTTTATTCTCAGAGATTTTGGCAACATTGTGTCTGAAGAGGAGTAGATGAAATGGGCAATAGCTATTACCTAGACTTTGGCTTCTAGGAAAATAGAAATTCCAGGACAGTGGAAGCCTCCAGAGCAAGCAAACGTGGAAGTCTTATGAATGTAAAGAAATCATTCTTGGACAGTTTTAAAATTCTGCACCATCTGTAGAGTCTCCAGACAGCTGAGAAGCTGCATTCCGAATAAAGTGCCTTCTCAGTAAACTAACACTAGAAAAACAGGAACAAATATTTATGAGTAATTCTGGTGGTGTAAATAAGTTTTTCAGAGTGAGTCACACACACAAATACATAAGTACCTGTATACATGTATATAATTTAGCATATATATAATTTAATCATTATGTATAGGTAACACATGTGTAATTAATTTAAATGCTTCATTTAATTTTTGATCAAAGTGTTTATCTTATATGTATTGTCAAAAATTCAGGAAAAGAATTTGCCAGATAGTCAAGTGTTTAACTGTGCAACCCAGGGACTCCTGGTGAGGGATACTTGTGTACATTTATCAACTGATTGAGGTGTTACTCTAGTTTAAACCAAAGATGAAAAAACCTATTTTATTGTACTTTCAACAGTAGGGTTAGAGTATGAAAGAGAATGTCAGCATATTTTAGCAAATAGAAGGTTGTGTTAAAAATGGAAGGAATTAATAGGGGAGAATTATACCTGAACCAAAGGAAAAAGTAGAGATTATAGTCTTAACCTAGAAATGAAGCTAGGCTAGATTTTAATTTCATAAATAGCCTAATTTCAAATTGTACCTCTCTGCATAAATCATTATCAGGTGAATGGAAATTATCAGGGAGTGGAATTGTCCTCTGACAGTATTCCAGAAATCATATTACCTGAGTAAGTTAACCTAAAAAAATGTCAATTCTGTGTATGTTACCACAACACCTTACAATAACTATAGTTGGCTTGTTGCTCAGTCTTTTTTGACATATTTAGAGTATCAGCCCCAACTGTTAGTTGTGAAGAGTAACTAAATAAAGATATTCATTTTTTCTTTTTTTTTTTTTTAAATTCATTATAATGACTTTTGTTGCTGTGGCTTTGCTGTTCATCACAACCCAAAAGTCTCCTTTTTGTAATCTCAGGGTACACAATTTGATACTGTGCACTAACTGTTGTGTAAGATTGCTAACACAGGTATTCCATTTCAAAGTTGTGATATCAAGTGGAATATTTAATCATTATAGTAATTGTGAATACAAATGCACAGACTACATCTCCGTGTTGATTTGTTAAATACATCTCTGTGATATCTGTCAGATATTCTTGTCAATTTTGACTTAACTATGCACAAACATTTTGATAATCATGTTAAAAAGTTTGATTGGAATTTATATCCTTAGTATATAAAGTAATTATTAACTGTGTTACTACTGAATTTGAGAGCCCAGAGATGGTGAAATAACAGACAAAGTAAGGCTATTTTTTTTCCTTTTTACTTTCAAAATGCTTGTTTCCTTCTTCATCATAGCATTAAGATACAGTGAAGGTAATTTTAGTGTAATCATAATCTTCTTTTGAGACATAGTATTTTCATAAGGTCAAAAGTATGTATGGAAAAGGATGTTTCTGTTAATGAATGATAAGAGGGTATTTCTTTTTGATTCCTAGAACTGTACAGATTGTCAAATGCAATACAGTAGGCTTTCTATCTTCATTAATTGTGAAATAAAAGTATAAAAGAAAAATATTTTTAAACTCAAATGTTAGCTGAAATTTAAAGTCACTTTGTTTTAAAACATTTTTATAATACTCAACCATTATCCCATTCCTGGTCCTGAAAGAGCGTAATCCAAATTTACTAATGTTGTTAATGGTATTCCAGGTTCAACAGCCCCTCTTATGTTTTTGATTATAGCCTTACATTTCTATAACTTTGCACATTATAGCTTCAATAGAAATCTTATTGCTTTCTAGTCCATTATAACATTCCATTTATTACATTTTATATGTATGGTCTTTTTTGGACTACTGCAAAATTTTTAGTATGCTTAGCTGTTTTTAACATCCTTTTAAACCTGCTCATGACTATACTACTGTGAAGAAAATCATAAATATAGGCACTGCTCTGGTGGTGTAGTACCTAAGGCATTTGGCTGCAAACCAGAAGGCTGGCAGTTCAAACCCACCAGCTAGTCTTCAGAAGGAACATTGGGCAATCTGCTTCCCTAGAGATACCTCCTTGGAAATCCAAGGAAAGAAAGGTCACTATGAGTCAAATCAACTCCACAGCAGTGAGTTTAGTTTTGTATTATTTGGTAGTTTAGTTGAAATTCCCATTTTCCTATAAGGTTCCCTGGAATTTTTTTTTTTCCCGTGCTCATTATCAGTTAGCTTAATACAACTATACTCACATGGAAGCACATAGTCATGGAGTCTAATGGGAAATTATCTGCTAACTAGTATACTGTTTAGATATTTGTGAAAAACTAGATTTCTATCTATATGAAAATGTTCAGTATGTCCTCCTAACTCCAAACTTTCCATAGGCAATACAGATAAAACCTTTTCATTCTACATATTAGACAAGTATAATATGTCCTGGAAGTTACATTCATTGTTCATGGAACCACTGAAGACATTTTGGATTCACTTTGATGAATGTAATTCCATAGCTATCCACCACAAACACTTTCCAATGATAACGGAATGGAAACAATTTGAATCACAAAGCAGTATCATGAGGCAGAGAGGAAAGGGCACCAATGGTCCTGACCTTGCCAAGTTATGCCTTCACTTTTTATTTTAATTGCTCTCCTTAGAATTTAACCACAGAAAAGAAATATTTTCCATTTCTCATTTAAATTGTTTTCTTAAATCTTTAAGAAAAAAAAATTCTGATCTTTTTCAGATCTTTTGAAAATAATATAGAAATTATTTTTAATTATTATTGTTGCTAAGGAATAGTAGCAAATTTGGTTATTTTTACATATCACTTAAAATGCAGGATACCTTTTTTAAATTATTTTTTAAGAAATAGAGATACATACCTCAAGAATTTATAGTCTGGGAAGTACTGAGGATCAAGGGTAAGCCTTTTAGCCTCAGTCACTATTAGATGTTGCATGATAGCTTTTGTTCTAATATGAAGGATTATATTTTAAATATAGAGCTATTATGTAGCTATTATGTAGTAAATATCCATCTTAGTTATTTTTTAAAATAATAACCTCTAAGATACCGCCTCGGAAATCCAAGGAGGGGTTGCTATGAGTCGGGTCCAACTCAATGGCATGTAACAACAACAACAACAACAAGTTTTATTTAGCAGTGACTATCTGCCAGGCAGAGAGCTCTGGCGGAGCAGTGGTCAACGTGTTCAGCTGCTAACTAAAAGGTTAGAGGTTTGAACCTAGCAGGTGCTCTATATGGAAGTCTATTTCCACAATGATTACAACCTCAGAAACCCTACAGGGTAGTTCTATTCTATCCTATAGGGTCACTACAAGTAAAAGTTGACTCAACAGCAGTGGATATGTTCCAGGCACCTTTCCAACACCATACACATACTAACTTGTTTAAACTTCATAAAAACCCATTGGAAAGGCACTATTTTCCCTATTATGCAATTAAGCAACTGAGGCACAGGGATGATTAGGTGCTCCAAGTCACACAGCTATTAAGAGAGAGAGTTGGGAATCAGGTCACAGGAGTCTGACTCTAGATCCTGTGTCCTTAACCCTGTGTTGGTACTCTATGTGTAGGGACAGGTAACCCAGAATGTTATGGTAGAATGAGATTTACATCATGAGATTCTAGCTATGAAGATTAAGTCATGGCAATTCAACATATTTTCTGGAGAGAAGAAAGAGAAAAATAGTTTTCTGTTAATAAACCTTTGATCTTTTCTTCTCTGTAGTGAATTTAAGCTATAATGGTATTCCCAAAAGATTATAATTCAAAGCAAACTCTGCCTTTAAAAAAAAAAAAGGTAAAACATTCATCATAAATTGAATAGGAGAGGCATTGAGATCCCTCTCTGGATAAATAATTTATGGTGAAATGAAAAAAGGTAAGATTTAGATTCAAAACTTAAGGACACATTGGGAATTATTTCTTTCCCAGCCTGCCAAAAGCCGTTAGACTGTCATGGAGGATGGACTGAAAGAAATACTGCTTCTCCCTTGGCCCCTAGCAGTATACGGACTGGCATCGATGCCGTCATGATGCAACATTTAAACTATACTTTTTGATGGAAACAAATACGAGGAAGGAAACCAGACAAGTATTATGAACATTTCTGTTTTTATTTTAGTAGTGATTTTTACAATGTTTTTCCTTACTGGTTTGTTACAACTAAGATTATTAATAACACATTTATGATATAATAACATATTTGTAAGGGAAAGATTGGAAATTATAAGAGGAAAGTTATATCTATGTAGCTATGTTTAAAAAAAAAACTTGTATAGAGCAGTTGGTACTTTGCCAAGACTTTCCCACTTACAACCTCATCTAATATTCACCATTGACCTTATTTTACAGAGGAAGAAAGAGAAGCCTAAAAAGTTTGTGGAACTTTAATAAGTACATCTAAACTCAAACCCAGTTTTGTCTAACCTCAAATCTGCTTTATTTAAACAGCAATATTAATCATTTGCTGATCTCTGTGGGTCATTACATAACTTATTTATAAATACTGCAGAGACAAAAATAAAAGTGCCAGCATATCTTCATGAGGAATTAGAAATTTGAGTCCTTGCAGGACAACATTTAAGTGTCAGAGAACTGAGTCTATAGTATATGAACTGAATTCCCCAAAGTGGCAAGTAAGATCTGGAATTCATTATGAAATGAAAATATCATAAATTTCTTGTTAGAAAATCAAAAGGAAATGTACTGATATAGAGGAGAAAGATTACAAAGAGGGGAGGGAAGGTCTATCCAATATCCAGGAAGTAAAATAAAAAATAAAAAAAAAAACAAGTGGAAACATGCAAGGTAACCCCAGGAAAAATACCGATTAACATCAACCTGGGAGAGTACAGGGATCTCTGGCCCATTTGTCTGGGTTCGTCCTCACACTTGAGACACTGGACCAAAATGGTAACCTGAGATTTGTCCGTAAACGTTTATGAACAATTTTAACTGTGAGATATCACTAATTCAGATGTGTAGATGGGGTATTGCTGTAGTCTAAAAGTTTAAAAGTCTTTTTTTTTAATTGTTTTAAGAGAATAGTTTAAACCAAGAAAACAAATAAACATTGTATTAAAAAATTAACCACTTAAAAACTTACAATAATGTTTAATGCCATCATTTGAAATGCTAATATTATGGAAATAGTTACTTTTAAAGTACTTTAAAGCAGCATACTTCCTTAACAATGCTAAATTGCAGCCTTTTTTCTTGAATTAAGTTTCAAAACTATCACTTTGTAAACTTTGACCTAGGTAATGTCTTCTTGTTGTTGTTATGTGCCATCCAGTCAGCCCTGACTCATAGCAACCCCTCCTTTGGTTTCCGAGGCAGTATCCACCAGCCACTCCCGGGAAGGAAGGTTGGGCAATCTACTTCAGTAGTGATACTGCCTCGGAAACCCAAGGAGGGGTCGCTTTGGGTCGGGTCCCACGGCAATGGTTGCATTTTTGCATCACTATGGAAGTAGACTGCCCAACCTTCCTTCCTAGGAGTGGCTGGTGGGTTTAAACCACTAGCCTTCTGGTTAGCAGTCAAGTGCCTTAGGCACTATGCTAGCAGACCTCCTAGGTAACTTCTTATTTAGAGACAAATACAAGAATTCAGATAAAATGATAATAGATTTTTAAAAGATTAAAAAAGATTTTTTTTCAAATTAATATTAAGTGCAGATCCAAACTAAAATAGTAGAAAATAAGAATGAGGTTTCAATTTCAGCTATTATTTCAAATCCTTAGGGTGATAGCAGTGCTACGTTCTAGCTTTCTGAACTGTCCATTGGGGCAGCAAACTTGGAGGTGATATAAATTACTGAATCTGAGAACTAATGAACAAGAGCAAGTGTAGCTCTTCTACAGTGAGGTTCTTCTTTTGGCTGACTGGAAAAAAAATGTCTTCAGTTAGAAATGGCTATAAAAAGTAAATGCTCAGCGTCTTTGTTAGGCAGCAGAAGAGATGCACAGAAGAAAATAAAGGAAAGGGAAAAAGTGATCAGAAGAAGGCAAAGTTGTGAAGAACCTAAGTGGTGAAGGCATAATAAGAAATTCTTTAAGAAAGAGAACAGAAAAGGGAGAGAATGAAAACCCATAGGAATCAAGCACAATGTGGTGGTGGTGCTGGGGTGTTAAGCATAAAACATGCAGCCCAAGATGCCTCAGTATCACCTAGACAATTACTTCACTGCATGGAAGGATCAGAGCTGGAACAGCGACAGCATCAGAGAGGTGTGGAGTATAACCCTACCCAAGAGTCTATCTTAAGCTACCAGATCAGTGTACATGGCATACCAGTTTAATCATAACTGACTAGTGTTTAGTATAGTTTATGTTATTAAAATGTGAAAATGTCCAACGTAAGTTACAATGTTTACCTCATAAGGCAGACACACACACACACACACACACACACACGCACAGCCTTCGGGTCGGACCCGACTCATAGCGACCCCTCCTTGGGTTTCCGAGACAGTATCACTATGGAAGTAGACTGTCCAACCTTCCTTCCAAGGAGTGGCTGGTGGGTTTGAACCGCCAGCCTTCTGGTTAGCAGTCAAATGCCTTAGGCACTACACCATCAGAGCATAAATCTTTGATGATTGAAAGTTAATTTTCACTTATTGTTAGTCTTGTTCTCAGATTTAAAAACAGATTCCATCTTGCTTTTCTCAATTCCTTGTAGTGTTCATAGTCTGCACAAAGGAACTGAGTAAATATATATTGAAGTGATTTCTTGGCTCCATTAATAATATGCACTGTGATCACCCACTTAAAGATCTTGAGGTTCCCCCAGTTTGAAGGAAATATTAATTTAATGGTTAAAGAATATATACAAAAAATTATGTCAGTATGTTATCTCCTTGACAGTTTTCATTGTGTAGCCTTATAGACATAAAATGATATCTTTGCATTTCAAAGGAATCCTTAGCAGAGACTGAAATATGATATCCCTTGAATTCCTTCCTCTGTAATACCTTAGCTTTTACTACTTGAAGGTAACAGCCACTTTTTAATTGTATAACTTTGGACAAGTCACTTAACCTCCCAGTATTTCAGTTTTCTCCTTTGAAAAAATGGCTCAATTCTACCTTATAGAATTTTTGTGAGTAATAAATGAGTTTCTTTTGGAAACACTTAGACAATTGTCTGCTACATAGTTAGTGGTAGATGTCTTTGGTATTATTAGAAAGAGGGTTAATTTCTAAGTGACCTTTTTCTGATATCTCCTATTTCTAGATAATGTATCATACTTTGATTACTCCACTCACCTTTTATAACAGCCTGAATAGTATCCACCAGTTCAGATGCCTTTCCTGTATTTAAACCACATCTGGCTAAGGCAGAAATCATCGAATGGCTTGACCTCCACATTTGAGAACTCAGAAGGAGAGGCATCTGTCTTCTTCAACTGTTGAGCCAGGATTTCTTAATTATCTGTAAAAACATCTCTAGTCTCAATCACTCACTATTCAGCTTAATGAACTGTATTTTGTGACATACATGAGAACCTTGTGCATTCATTGGGATTGTCTGCTAATGATAATTTCCATGAGGATGGGGAAGGCTAAAAATGACCTATATTGGACTCACATCCTCAATGCTATTTTGATGGGGATGATTGAAGCCGTTACTTCTGTAGCTTGTTGTTTTATCTGTTATCTCCTGTTTTTGTGGTAGACACTCATTTTTCCAAAATCAAGTCACTGTCACTAATTGTTCCCTCCGGTGATGCTTGTCTGCTACTGATGTTCTGAAGCAATTGAAGCTGATGTTACACTGGTTCAAATTATACTTTAGTTTGCCCTTGAAGCTCTTTGGCTGTCTGTCTTGTGCTTGATTGCATTCTTCTCCTCATCATATAGCAGCTGTTTTTGGCATTCTTTTTGTAGTTCATTCATTTCATTTGCTGAAATATAGGAACTTGGCTTTGTTGCCAATATTTTAATCGTGTTCAGAAGTATCACTATGGATTTTGATATTGATGCTGTTTGGTAATGGATGATAATGAATCTTATTCCCAAGCTGAAACTCTTTTAAAAATGAATCTAAATCTCTTACCGTTAGAGCTCCTTGGGAGATCATCTTTACACAGAGGAGCTCTGGTAGCATAGTGCCTAAG
>NW_006921594.1:21094656-21096016 GCF_000298275.1 Orycteropus afer afer | reverse complement strand
GGGGCCGACTCGACGGCACATAACAACAACAACAACAACTGTGATAATATCATATATGAAAAGGCTTCTCTCCCTAAATCACTATAGTGCTTTCATTCAGTCTCTCTCTTATGTGTGATTCTTCTCACCTAGCAGACTCTACAAAGCAGTACCACATCAGTCTTTGCATTTCCCAAAGCACATAGTCGATAGAGTGCATATAGATGTTGAATAACTATTTGCTCTTTCTTGAGTTGAATGATGTCATGTGGAGTTAAAATCCATTCACTAGTACCTTGTTAATTTATGTAAAGATGATGCCAAAAGTATATATTGGACCAATAATGAAAAAAAAGGTTTGGCTGGATAAACTAGTAATGTATTAGACTCTAAAACAGAATAATTTTAAGAGAGTAATTTAAACGAACAATAAGATTGTTATTGATCACTTCATCCAATCATTAAAGCAAATATCACATAAGACCATTGGCTGGAAGCAATTATAGATTAATTTGAATAAAGAATGCCATTCATTTATTTTGAATCTTTTAAAAATCAATAGGAGCTCTGGTGGTATAGTGATTAAAGCATTTGGCTGCTAACTGAACCCACCAGCCACTCTGTGGGAGAAACATGAGACAGTCTGTTTCCATCAAGGTGTACAGCCTAAGAAACCTGATGCAACACTTCTACTCTGTCCTATAGAGTCACTATGAGTCAGAATTGACTTGATGGCCATGGGCTTGGTTTTTTAGGTTTTAAAAATTAATAATTCAAGCATGTCTTCTTAAAAGTTCTGTTGTTCTTGTTTGATGCCACTGAGTTGATTTGGCTTCATGTGATAGAGTAGAGGTGCCCCACAGGGTTTACAGATCGCCATATCTTTCTTCCACAGAGCTGCCAAGTGCTTAAATGTTGTGCTACCACAGCTCCTTTAAATGTTTGGTAATGTGATGATTCAGAGCTCTCAATTCTTCAGACCAGCCTTCCCTGAAATCTCATGAATGCCTGTATTGTTTACCACTTTCTACACACCTCAGTGTCCTTCATAGTCACTGTGGTGTTCAGTCTGCCCTCAGTCAAGCTCTGAAATATCAAACCAGGCATTGGGATGATAAGACCTGTCTAGCTGACTTGAGAAGGTTACCCTGAAGTTCCAATGGGCTTATGTATGTGAAAATATACCTTCAGGGATAATGTTCCATTTTGGGGGTACTTTGTCACTAGAGCACATGAGGGATAAATTAAGCCATATTTACTTGATGAAAAAATATTATTTGTAGCTCATTCCCTTTGATCTTATTTTAGGTTTTCTACCTATACATATTCAGTGGGAAGGTTTTTTTTTTTTTTTTTTTCCCCCTGAAGGCACCCTGTTAGG
>NW_006921594.1:21092614-21094556 GCF_000298275.1 Orycteropus afer afer | reverse complement strand
CTGAAGTTCCAATGGGCTTATGTATGTGAAAATATACCTTCAGGGATAATGTTCCATTTTGGGGGTACTTTGTCACTAGAGAACATGAGGGATAAATTAAGCCATATTTACTTGATGAAAAAATATTATTTGTTGTTCATTCCCTTTGATCTTATTTTAGGTTTTCTACCTATACATATTCAGTGGGAAGGTTTTTTTTTTTTTTTTTCCCCTGAAGGCACCCTGTTAGGAGGTCAGAAGCATCACAGTTAAAAATAAGTTAAATGACTTTCTCAGTGAGCGACCCTTTAGTTCTTTTTTTGGCATAGCAGGTTTACATGCTGAGTGTACAAACTTACCCCAAAATATCTTCTTGATGTGACTCAAAATTCTTCAGTTCGCTTGGTCACATAGCCTGAAATATACTCAGTACAGATATTTTTAGCTTTCCTAGAGTCTTATTAATAACATATTAAGAAAATGAGAATCTTATGAGTAGGTGGGAGGTTGGAAGGAAGAGTTGTTTTGGAGCGTTGGAGCTCTTGGCAGAGACAAAGGAGTCAGGAGGAAAGGAACCAACTTTTGTTGAGTGTCCACTTTGTGCCTGTAGCTAGTGGCTGGGTGCTTTGAAGATACCTATGAGACACCTGGTGAGGGGGGCAACAAAAGGCAGCACTGGAAGGGCAGGTGAGGATGTTCAAAGAGCTTGGAAAGACCAAGGACAAACTTTCCTAAGGCCCCAATTCTGCCTAGGGTCAGACGCCTGAGGTTTGGTAGTGTGCACTGTCCTTACATCCTTCCCCATAAAGGAAATGTATTTTCCTAGTTTTTTGATCTTTAAATACATAATTTATTATTGTAAAAAATATACATTTTGCCTTTAAAAATCATGTCCAAATTCAGCCCACTTCCAAAGCGTATCTATTATAATATTGTGTAAATCCACTGCCATCAAAACAATTCTGACTCACAGTAACTCCATAGGACAGAGTAGAAGTGTCCATAGGGTTTTCTAAGGCTGTAAATTTTTATGTAAGCAGACTACCTCATCTTTCTCCCATGGAGTGAGTGATAGGTTCAAACTGTTGACCTTTCGGTTTCCAGCCAAATACTTTAACCAATTAGCCACTAAAACCCACTGCTGTTGAGTTGGATCTGACTCATAAGACCCCTCCTTGGGTTTCCGAGGCAGTATCACCATGGAAGTAGATTGCCCAATCTTCCTTCCGAGGAGTAGCTGGTGGGTTTGAACCGCCAGTCTTCTGGTTAGCAGTCAAATGCCTTAGGCACTAAGCCACTAGAGCTCTAATTAGACTCCTATTGTTAGTATAAAAACTATTTTCTGTGCATATTTTCTCATATAGCAAAAATAAATAATCCTGGTTGTTTTTTTTTTTTTTTTTTTTGGTATGTGTGTTTACTCTGTAATCATGTTCTGTGTTTGTACAACTTGCTTTTTTCCTCAGTGGCATGTTTGAAGAGCATGCCAACAAATACATTCTCTGACATATTCCTTTTCACTGGTCCATAATATTAAAATAACATGGAATATCATTACCATTCGGCACTCTCCTATTAATGGACTTTAAAACTTATTTATGTTAATCACTTTCAAAAATAATGTCACAAAACTCCTTGTTAACTATCTCCTTGTGCACATCACAAGTCTCTCTGTAGAGTAGGCATAAATGTGAAGAATTTTTAGGGCACAGTCAATGTATGTTTTACATTTGAATATACATTATCAAATTGTTTTCCAATCTGCCATATCAATTTTATTTCTGCCAGCATCAAATGAAGACATTTTCCTATAGCTTGAAATTAATAGACTAAAAAATTTTAAAGTACCAGTCTTATCATTGAAAAGTAGTATTTTGACTTCCTAACTTGCCATATGTTTATTTATATAAATAAATATTTCATTCATTTAATTAAATAAAATTATTTTTTCTCTTTATTAATT
>NW_006921594.1:21086834-21088697 GCF_000298275.1 Orycteropus afer afer | reverse complement strand
AGTCTCTTCTGACATCCATTTTGGTCTTTTCTTCCTTTCTTGTCTTTTTAATGACCTCTTCCTTTCTTCATGGATGATGTTTTTTATATCATCCCACAGTTCCTCTCGTTTTCGGTCATTGGTGTTCAGTGCATCAAGTCTGTTCTTTAGATGGTCTCTAAATTCAGGAGGGATATTACGAAGATCATATTTTGGCTCTCCAGGACTTCTTTTATTGTCTGCAGCTTCAACTTGAACCTGCACATGAGCAGTTAATAGTCTTTTCCACAATCAGCTCTTGGTCTTGTTTTCACCGAAGATACTGAACTTTTCCATTGCCTCTTGTCACAGATGTAGACAATCTGATTCCTGTGTATTCCATCTGGTAAAGTCCACAAGTAAAGCTGTTGCTTATGTTATTGAAAAAAGGTATTCACAATGAATAAGTCATTGGTCTTGCAAAATTCTATCATGTGATCTCCAGCATTATTTCTATCACCAAGGCCATATTTTTTAACTACTCGTAACTCTTCTTTGTTTCCAACTTTTGCATTCCAGTCACCAGTGATAATCAACACATCTTGATTGCATGTTTGGTCAATTTCAGATTGCAGAAGTTGGTAGAAATCTTCAATTTTCTCTTCTTTGGCTTTGGTGGTTGGTGTGTAAATTTGAATATAGTATTAACTGGTCTTCCTTGCAGGTGTATGGATATTGTCCTTTCACTGACAGTGTTGTACTTCAGGACAGATCTTGAAACAGTCTTTGTGATGATGTATACCACACCATTCCTCTTCAAGTTGTCATTCCGGCATAGTAGATCATGTGGTTGTCTGATTTAAAATGGCCAAAACCAGTCCATTTCAGCTCACTTATGCCTAGGATATTGATCTTTACATGTTCCATTTCATTTTTAACAACTTCCAGTTTTCCTAGATTCATAGTTCTATATTCCATGTTCCAATTATGAATGGATATTTTCATCTTTTCTACTCATTTTGAGTCGTACCACATCAGCCAATGGAGGTCCCGAAAGCTTTACTCTATCCATATCGTTCAAGTTGTCTCTACTCTGAGGAGTCAGCTCTTCTCCAATCAAATTTTGAGTGCCTTCTGACCTGATGGGCTCATCTTCCAGCACTATATATAACAATATTTCAGGATTATTCATAAAGTTTTCCAGTAATATATCAGACAGTGTTTCATTGCTATTCGTACGGTTTTCACTGGCTAATTGGGAAGTAGATGGCCTCTTCCTTCTTCTGGGTCTGTCTTAGCTTGGAAGCTCTGCTGAAACATGTCCACCACAGGTAACCCTACTAGTATTCTGCAGCACTGGTGGCATAGCCTCCAGCCTCACAAGAACACGTAAGCCATCACAGCAAGACAAACTGACAGACAAGTTTGTCTCCCTTACTTATTCCTAACCACTCTATGACCACCTACCTCAGGCCCCGGCCTTAAAATAGAGCCACCTCCAAGCAAAAAGGAGCCCCCAACCCTGCCCCCACCACTTTGGGCCCCAGTCTTACTATAGAGCCGCCCCCAAGAGAAAAGCCCCTGCCTGAGACCAGCCCCTGCCTACTTGGGCCTGGCCTTAACTTTCATGTAAGAAAAAATAAATTAATAAATAAAACATGTAATGACTGCATTGTAGCCAAAACATTTCCCTTAATAGTTCCAGATATGACAAAATTTATTACCAAATGATAATATTTTAGTTGATAATTCAGTTTTGTTTTTGTTAGATGCCATCGGGTGGGCTCTGACTCTTAGCCAACCTATGTACAGAAGTGAAACACTTCCCCGCCCTGCTCCATCCTCACAGTCTTTGCTGTTTGTGAGCCCATCTTTGCAACTACTGTATTAATCCATATAATTGAG
>NW_006921594.1:21082915-21086589 GCF_000298275.1 Orycteropus afer afer | reverse complement strand
TTAAAGAAACATCTTTGTTCCTCAGCGCTTTAAAGAAGTCTTTTGCAGTACATTGGCCCAGTACAATACAATGTCTGATTTCTTGACTGCTCATTCCATGGGTGTTGATTGTGGATCCAAGTAAAATGAAATCTTTAACAACTTCAATCTTATCTCCATTTATTGTGATGCTGCTTATTTGTCCTGTTGTGAAGACTTTAGTTTTCTTTATGTTGACGTGTAATCCATACCGAAGACTGTAGTCTTTGATCTACATCAGTAAGTGCTTCAACTCCCCTCCACTTATGTCAAGCAATGTTGTGTCATATAGATATTGCAGGTTGTTAATGAGTATTCCTCCAATCCTGATTCCTTGTTGTTCTTCATATCTTCATATAATCCAGCTTCTTGGATTATTTGCTCAGCATACAGATTGAATAAGTGTGGTGAAAGGATATAACCCTAATGCACATCCTTCCTGATTGTAACCAGGCAGTATCCCATTGTTCTGTTTAAAAGACAGCCTCTTGTTCTACGTACAGGTTCCTCATAAGCACAATTAAGTGTTCTGGAATTCCCATTCTTCACAATGTTACCCATAATTTGTTATGATCCACACAGTCAAATGCCTTTGCATAATCAGTGAAACACAGGTAGACATCTTTCTGGTATTCTTTCTTTTCAGCCAAGATCCATTTGACATCAGGAATGATATCCCTCCTTCCACATTCTCTTCTGAAAGCAGCTTGAATTTCTGAAAATTCCTTGTCGATACACTGCTGCAACCATTTTTGAATTAACTTCAGCAAAATTTTACTTGCATGTGATATTCATGATATTGTTCAATAATTTCTATATTCAATTGGATCACCTTTCTTTGGAATAGGCACAAATATGGATCTCTTACAGTCAATTGGCCAGTGAGTTGTCTTCCAAATTTCTTGACATGAACAAGTAAGTGCCTCCAATGCTGCATCTGTTTGTTGAAATATCTCAGTGGTTATTACATCAATTCTTGGAGCCTTGTTTTATGCCAGTTTCTTTAGTTCAGCTTTAACTTCATCCTTCAATATTATTGGTTCTTGATCATATGCCACCCCCTGAAATGGTTGAATGTTGACCAATTCTTTTTGGTACAGTGGCTCTGTGCATTCCTTCCACCTTCTTTTGGTGCTTCCTGCATTGTTCAGTATTTTGCCATAGAATTCTTCAGTACTGCAATTTGAGGATTGAATTTTTTCTTCAGTTCCTTCAGGTTGAGAAATGCTGAGTATGTTCTTCCCTTTTGGTTTTCTAATTCAAGGTCTTAATACATTTCATTATAATACTTTATCTTCTTGAGCTTCCCTTTGAAATCTACTGGTATGCTCTTTTATTTCATCATTTCTTCCATTCACTTTGGCTTCCACTAAAGAGCAAATTTCAGAGTCTCCTCTAGTATCCATTTTTGGCCTTTTCTTCCTTTCCTGACTTGTTAATGACCTTTTCCTTTCTTCATGTATGATTTTCTTGATGTCATCTCAGAACTCATTTGGTCTTCGGCCATTGGTGTTCAGTGTGTCAAATCTAGTCTTCAGATGGTCTCTAAATTCAATGGTATATAATCAAGGTCATATTTTGGCTTTTGTATAGTTGTTTCAATTTTCTTCAGCTTGACCTTGAACTTACATATGGGCAATTAATGATTTGTTCCACAGTCAGCTTCTGGTCTTGTTTTGACTGATGATATTAAACAACTTCATCACCTCTTTCCACAGATGTAGTGGATTTGAACCCTGTATATTCCATCTAGTGCCATCCCAGTGTATAGTTTGCCATTTATATTGTTGACAAAAGATACTTTCAATGAGTACATTGCCAGTCTTGTAAAATTCTATCATGTGATCTTGCATAATTTCTATGACCAAGGCCATATATTCTAACTACTGATGCTTCTTCCTTGCTTTCAATATTTGCCTTATAATCACCAGTAATTATCAATACACCTTGAGTGCACATTTGGTCAGTTTAAAACTGCAGAAATTGTTAAAAATCTTCAATTTCTTCATCTTTGGCTTTGGTGGTTAGTCATAGATTTGGATTATAGAAGTATTAACTGGTCTTCCTTGCAAGCATACAGAAATTAACCTGTCATGGATGGCATTGTACTTAAGGATAGATCTTGAAATGTTTTTGTCAATGAATGCAACACAGTTCCTCTTCAATTTGTCATTCCTGCCATGCTGTTATTGTTGTTATGTGCCTTTGAGTTGGACCCAACTCATAGTGACCCCTCCTTGGGTTTCCGAGGCAGTATCACTACGGAAGTAGATTGCCCCATCTTCCTTCCAAGGAGTGGCTGGTGGGTTTGAACCACCAGCCTTCTGGTTAGCAATCAGGTGCCTTAGACACTATGCTACCAGAGCTCCCTCATCCCTGCCGTAGTAGACCATATTATTGTCTGAATCAAAATGCTCAATACCAGTCTATTTCAGTTCACTGATGCCTAGGATTGATCTTTATGTGCTTCATTTCATTTTTGACAACTTCCAATTTTCCTAGATCATAATTTGTGCTGATTCCATTTGCTGATTATTAATCAGCTGCTTCTTCCCATTTTGGGTCATGCTTTATCAGCAAATGTAGGTCTCAAAAGATTTACTTCATCCATGTCATTTAGGTTGGTTCTACTTTGAGGAAGCAGCTTGTCCCCAATTGTATTTTAAGTGTCTTCCAATCTGAATGGCTCATCTTCCAGCAGTATATCAGACACTGTTTCACTGCTATTAATGAAGTTCTCCAGTAATATATCAGACAGTGTTTCACTGCTATTCATAGGGTTTTCAGTGGACAATTTTTTTTAGCAGTGGATGGCCCCATCTTTCTTCCCAGTCTTTCTTAGTTTGGAAATTCCACTGAAACCTGGGTGACCCTGCTGTTATTTGAAATACCAGTGGCATAGCTTCTAGCCTCATAGCAACACAGAAGCCACCACAGTGTGACAAACTGACAGACAAGTGGTAGATTCAATTATTACCCTTAAATATTTCCCTACTTTGTAAATGAAATGTTGTAATCTAAATGAAGTATTTAAATCCTTTAATCTCTTCAAACTTTTCAATCAAGCACTTGATGTTTGAAGCGTTTCTGGATTCCCTCAAACCAGGCAGTTTCTGCATTTGATATAGGATGACTTTTAATGGCTTGGAGATTGTGATAAGCATGCTTGCTAGAGAAGGTGGAAAAAGACTACTTTTTTTTTGGCTTGTTTTATTTTTGAGCCTGATTAAACAAAATTTCCTCTGAGAGGAGCCTGTATTTAGTCACAGTCAAGGCAATAGTAAGTGATTGCCCACTCACTGAGGAGAAAGGGAATGCTAAGTGAGTCAGGAACTACTGATAATTGAATGTTACAATAAATTTTTCTGCTTTATTCCCAAAAATATTCTTTAATCATTCATTTGTTGATTCAACAAATATTTGTTGAGTGACTACTATATTGTTCTAGGCATTGGAGTACAACAGTGAACATAGTGGGTAAAAATCCCTGTCATTATGGAGTTTAATTTCTGAATTTTATGCTTAGATCATAAGCTGTATTCTATTTTAGGTTTAATCTATTCTACTAAGATTCTATAACTCATTCTCAACCCATAAAATTTTTGACAGTTATGACTTGGTCCAATTTAAAGCTTGTCTCCCAAAAAAGGAATTGA
>NW_006921594.1:21081980-21082570 GCF_000298275.1 Orycteropus afer afer | reverse complement strand
AGGAGGCTGGCAGTTCAAACCCACCAGCCACTCCTCGGAAGGAAGGTTGGGCAATCCTACTTCCGTAATGATAACTGCCTCGGAAACCCAAGGAGAGGTTGCTAGGAGTCGGGGCCGACTCGATGGCAAATAACAACAACAATCTTTACAGAAGCAGACTGCCATATCATTCTCCCGCTGAGAGTCTGGTGAGTCTATACCATCAAACTTTTGGCTAGCAGCCAAGTGCTTAACCACTGTGCCACCAGAGCTCCTTATAATCCCCTTACCAACTTTATTATTTACATCCTCTTCTGCCAAACCCCTTTAAGTTGACTTCCTGATAAATCAGTTGTCTCCTGGCTCTTAGTTTCATTCCTTGCCTTCTGGGTATCATAACCATCATACTCCTGTGAACTGCGAACAATAACAAAGTGCATTTTTGACAGGGCTTTGGGTCCTGCCCCAAAAATCTCTCATACATTCACATGCTAACCGATCAGAATTCCATAGTGAGGTAAGGACCACAAGTTAAGTACACGGTAGTGGATTCAGGCAACATGAGGTATGATTGTGGTATAATTATTTAGTTAGCCTATGAAGTTTTTTTT
>NW_006921594.1:21080088-21081525 GCF_000298275.1 Orycteropus afer afer | reverse complement strand
GGTTCGACTCGACGGCACATAACAACAACAACATATTATCATTAATTATGTCCTTCAATCATTCAATTGTAAATAATAAACAATCTAGTATTTAAAAATAGAATAAAATATGTGAGGTGGGCAAACATATTAATCTGATATTCCATTTGTTTTTAAAAAAATATATTTTTAAACATTGACTAACTTCCAGGTACTTTTCTGTTTTCTGGAGATCTAAAGATGTGGAGAGACAGGAGTTACACATTAATTTGCAGATTGGACTTGGGCATTAATAACTAAAACACCAGGTAGAAAATGATAGAGGAGTAGAAAAATTGCTGTGGGACTTCAGAAATAGAAAAGGTAACTGTATCTGGAGTAACCAAAAAAGACTTCATGGAAAAATTGGAATTTTATTAGACATCAGTGGACATTTGATGAAAGCATTGTGCTTTTCATTTTATGATTTCTCACTCCAATATTTGTTTATTAGGCTAGACAACAATTAGGATAGAGCCCATCAAATCTCTTGAAAAGTTGCTTCAAGAATGAGAAAAACAGTACAAATGCAGTAATTTAGTTCTGATTTTGTTCTTTACTTATAATTGCTCTTCAAACACAAAAGATAGTAAAATTTGAGGGAGGAGAGCAAATGCTCTATTTCTTTTATGGACTTTTACCTTGACACTTTATGGCTTCTGATCTGAGGCAACAGCTGGGGATTAGGGTAATACTGTTAAGACTCAAGCAAAGCAAGACTCTTTAGGCATTGATCTTTTTCATAATGGAAAAAAAGAGCTAATGCAACTCCCCAAAATGAGCAATTTAATTCATTCTCAAACATGGGACCTGACCCCATTGTTTCCAATTGTGCCAAAAGGATTTTTATTTTATATATTGCAAAAAGGACAAGGAGGCCACATATTCTGACCTCCTAGAACCCCACAAGAGGAAGGCAGAATCACCATCAATAGTCCAAAGCCTGTTACTGCAAGGTCAGACATGCTGCCTCCCTCCAGCCTTTTCTCCAACCGTTCCTCCCAAAGCACCCCCCACATCTCTCCTGGGTTCCATAATTTGCTGCAGTGGCCACACAGAGCTCACAGATTATGGGGTTTATTAGAGAGGCACCAAAGGCTACAATTCAAATTCAGGAAAAATGCTCAGTCTCTCCCCAGCCCATTCCCTCAGCCAACAGTCTCTCACAGTCTCTTTCCCAGCAGTGCTGGTCTCTCGGTGTCTCACTCAGCAATGCATGTCTCTTGCGTCTCTTTCCCAGCAACGCGTGTCTCAGGTGCCCATGTGTCTTTCAGCAGCACATCTTCCTCAACCAGCAGTCAGAGAGCGTTCTGCCTCTAGGAGGCCTCCTTTTGAGCCCGGCAGAGTGGCCAAACTAGCCAATCATAGCATCAGAACTCTAAGCACATGAGAGAGAGTGGGAACTTCCCAGAACATTGT
>NW_006921594.1:21076755-21079948 GCF_000298275.1 Orycteropus afer afer | reverse complement strand
ATTTATCCTTTCCCTTTTCCTTATGATAATTAATGGCAACAATGAAGTCGTTATTGATATAAATATAATTATTCAAAATAAGTAAGACATATGAGTTGATTCTGACTATCAACCCTATAGGACTGAGTAGAACTAGTCCCATAGGATTTCCAAAGCCTCATCTTTCTCCCATGGAGCAGCTGGTAGATTTGAACCACCGACTTTTGGTTAGCAGCTGAATGCCTTAACTACTTCACCACTGGAGCTGCATAAATTGCATAATGAGGGATCAAATGGTTTCCAAAGGAATCTATTAAGTTTTTTCATTTCCAAGGGTCAACAGAAAGAATGTATAGATAATTCTCTGATCCTTAAAATGTAATAAGATTATTTAATGTGGTAAGTTTTCACAAATAAAGTCTAAGCAAATTCTAATGGTACAAAACTCAAACAATTCTTTGTAATTTGGATGTTCCATCCAATATCTATTTGTACATATGTACAATAAAATATACAAGTGTTCTGTCAGAAAAGTAAAAGGTGAGATACAAAAGGTATAAAGATCTAAATTAGAAGTAACTGCAAATTATTTAAGTACCACACCTCTCTCCCTATCATATTATGATCACCACTAAAAGAATGATTTATATTGAAAATTTAATGCATTCCTGATCTAAATCCCAACAACATTCTTTAACAAAATGGGAAAACTAATCTGCAACTTTATATGGAAAGGAATGAGGTGCTAAATAGCTAAAGCAATACTGAAGAAGAACAAATTAGGAGGCCTCACACTTCCCAATCTCAGAAATTCTTGTACGACCACAGTAACTGTTCTGGTTACCTAGTGCCACTCTGACAAGAATATATACCACAAATGGGATGGCCTTAACAAACAGGAGTTTATTCTTACAATTTGGAGGCTTTCAGTCCAAGTTCAAAATGCCAAGCTCTAAAGGCAGGTTGAAAACCCCTCAACCTTGGGGTCCAGCACTGCCTCCTGCTCCCAGCCCACTGGAGCTAGAGGCGTTTCTTCACTCAGACAGCTGCTGGCTGCTGAGGCTGAGAAGCCCCAAGCCCCTTGACAAGTGGAAAGACACAGTCCTGATGTTACCAAACCACACGGCAGGCCATTAACTCCATTGTAAGTCCCACGGTTGGCAGAGCATAGCAGGCTGCTGAATAATGACACGGCTACATGCAGGGTCCAAGCATGCCATAAGCTAGAGACCATCCCCAAGACTTCTCCTTAAATACAGGAAGCAGACCACATACCAAACGGCAGCTACCCAGCTACTTGGGTTAGAACCCACCATGGAGTTGATTGCCAGTCTCATCATGGGGAATAACTCCCACCAGTTGCCCAGCCACTCAATCAGGCCCAGCCAAGTTGACACACAAACATAACTACCACAGTAATCAAAACACCTTGATACTGGTACAATGAGACACAGTGGAATAGAATTGAGAACTCAGAAGTAAAACAATCCACTATGGACAGCTGATCTTCAACAAAGGGTTGAAGTCCATTCAATGGGGAAGAGACAGTATTTTTAATAAATGATGCTAGCAAAAATGGATATATATTTGCAAAAAAATGAAATGTGATCCATACCTCACACCATACACATCAACTACCTCAAAATGGATCAAAGGTCTAAATGTTAAAACTAATACTATAAAGTTCTGGAAGCTAACATAGGAATAAACTTAAGACTCCTAATTTTTGACATTCATACACTATCAAACACAACAAAAATATGCACAAACAACAAAAGATAAATTAGATAATTGAGATCACCTAACAATTAAATACTTATATTCATCAAAAGACTGCCAAAGAGTAAAAAGAGAACCTGCTGTCTGGGAAATAATTTTTTGTAATGACTCATCTGAAAAGGGTTTAATCTCTAAAATATATAGAAAAGTTCAACAACTCAACAATAAAAAAAAAAAATAATAACCAATTGAATCAAATAATGGAAAAAGGACCATGAGCAGACACTTCACCAAAGAAGACATCCAGGCAGCTAACAAACACATGAAGACGTGCTTGCTATCATTTGCCATTAGAAAGTTGCAAATCGAAAGATCCATCATGTCACCACTGCAAAACTGACACTGATCAAAAAAAAACAAAAAACCAGTAAACAACAAATGCTAGAGAGATTGTAGGCAGATTAAACTCTTATATAATGCTAGTGGGATTGTAAAACAATGGTATAACCACTATGGAAAATGTTATGGTGTTTCTTCAAAATGCTAGAAATAGAAATAGTTTATGAGCCAGCAATCCTACTCCTGGGTATATATACTAGAGTTACAAGAGCACTGAGAGGAATAAATATATGCACGTCACATGTTAATTGCAGCATTATTCACAATAGCAAAATTCGTAATAGCAAAAATGATGAAAACAACCTAAGTGCCCGTCAGTGGACAAATGGATAAACAAATTATAGTACATACATATAATAAAATACTATGCAGAATAATGATGAGTCCATGAAACATCTTACAACAGGGTTGAATTTGGAGAACACTATGCTGAGTGAAATAAGTCAAACACAAAAGGAAAAATATCCCTTGATACTACTTTTATAAAAATTCAAGAATAAGTATACTCAAAGAAAGCAACGTTCTTTGATGGTTACCCATAATATGGAGAAAATCAACGCAACTTCACCAAGGTAAATGAAGACACTGAGAGACATACAAAAATAAAGGACAACTACAATAAATACTATAATACATACAATCTTGCAACAACAGTAATAACAAGTAAAAAATGTATGAGTGGTTACATAGGTATATATGTATGATGTATGGGTGTGGGATGGTGTGTGGGAAGGTGTGTGGGAGTTCATGCAGATGTATATATAGGTATATTTGTGGGCATATGTATATACATGTTTGTATGTGCTACATATATATTCACAAAGTACATAGGGGACACAGTTAAGGAAACTTCCTAGACAAATCCAAACACCTCATGAAATTGATTTACTGGTTTTGAAGGCTCAGGATCATACTCACATGGGACGACTAGGTTAATTGGCATAACTTAGTTCATAAAGATAGTGTTCTACATCTTATTTTGGAGAGTGGCATCTGGGCTCTTAAAATATTGTGAGCAGGGAGGCGGGGCAAGATGGTGGACTAGGCAGAAGGATTGCACAGACCCTCTTCAACAAAGAAAAGGGAAACCAATTAA
>NW_006921594.1:21067602-21069172 GCF_000298275.1 Orycteropus afer afer | reverse complement strand
TCAATGACATGAGACAAAATATATGTGAACTGCTGTATGAAAAGTGAATTTACTCTGTAAATCTTCACCCAAATCCTAAAAAAAAATATTGTGAGCAGCTATCTAAGATAAAACCCTTGGTCTCTTCCTGTCTACGAAAGGACAGTGAAGGAAACCAAAGACTCAAGGAAGAAATAAATCCATAGGACTAGTGGCCTACATGAACCATACCCTCTTCCTTCCTGAGACCAGAACTAGATGGTACCTGGGTACCACCACCAACCATTCTGACCAGAGATACAATACATGATCCTGGTTAGAATGGGAGAAACATGTAGAACAAACTCAAATTCATCAAAAAAGATGAGACTTACTGGACTGATAGAGACAAGAGGAACCCTCCATCCAAACTATTGCCCTAAGATACCCTTTTAACCTGGACTGAAGCCACTCCCAGAGGTCACCTTTTACCAAATAATAGATTGGCCTATAAAATAAGCAACAACACCTATGAAAATATGCTTATTTATACAGTCAACTATATGACATCAAATGGTCAGCATTTACCCAAAAACAAGAATAAGAAGGCAAAAAGGGGCTGGGAAACTGGGTCATTGGAAATGGAGCATAAGGGGCAGAAATGCTGAGGGCTGACACAGTCTGGGGATGTAACCAATGTCATGGAGCTATTTGTGTATGAAATGTATAGGAATCTTATTTGCTGTATAAACTTTCACCTAAAACACAATAAAATATTTTTTAAAATGTCTATTAATATGCACTTTTTTTGGAAATAAAAGTATAGGTATAACTGCAGAGAGATGGATATAATGTGTGAATATGAAAAATAGACAAAAAATGATATGATATACTAAATTTACTATACAAGTTGTCTTTTTGGTTAAGAGAGAGGACTGGTAGTAGGGGAGGGGAGAACTTCTAATTTGTCTATGATGTTTTCTTACGTTTATTTTCCATAAGACAAACCAATACATTCAACTGTCAATTCTGGATGGTATGTGGTATTTTGAACTTATTCTCCATCTTGTGAACACCTTAAAATAAGTAAATATGTGTGTGTACATATGTGTGTAAGTGTATCTGCATGCTTCTTATTTATTCCACATGCAACCCTAAGAATCCTATCTCATCATTTATCACATCTCATAGATTTTCAATTTTAAGTTGTGCTGGGAGTTATATGAATTTTGGAATTAAGATATTATAATGTCTGCTGCTGTCTTCTTATTTATTCTGATAGAGTCATGCCAACCTTTCTAGATACTCTACAGCAGGTTTCTATATAAATGTCAGCCAGGCTTCCTGACTGGACAGAGAATGTGTGGATGAAGGAAAAATAGGAAAGCCTTTGCAACTCTCTGCATTGAATGGATTGTGTATGCTCCTTGATTGGAAAATTCAGACTAAGTTGACTTGTTTCAGAGGTTATGTTGTGAAAAGATTAGAATGACTCGCCTGCAGAACCTCTGTGAAAAAAGAGTAAAGGAAGAAGGGTTAGTTCCATGAATCATCAAGTACTCTATGAAGCAATGCTGTCATTTTTACCTGCTGGGAGTTCATATGAAATTAT
>NW_006921594.1:21065582-21067323 GCF_000298275.1 Orycteropus afer afer | reverse complement strand
CCCCTCTTTAACCCTTTAGAAGCCAGATGTCAGTCTTGTCTTCCGAGGCACCTCTGGGTCAGTTTGTACACAAATATTTTGGCTAGTAGTCAAGCACTTAACCTTTTGGCCACCCTAGGATTACCTCTGAAGTAAAGGAACTACATTTTACAGGAGAGATGCTGAGAAATGATCTCTATTTCTTCTCAAAAGAGCCACAGAATTATGCTTTGCTGTTTTGTTTTGTTTTTTTAATTTACCTTTTTTTTTTTTTTTTTGCAGTGTTATGGAATATTCTGTTAACATATGATGGATTTTTTCTTTATTTTGGTCAAAGATGATGTTAAAAATCTTTAGCCTTCAGAGATAAATCCCTCCACAAGTCACAGAAATGGTGATCATGGGGTAGAACCTTCAGTTGGTTGGTGGCTTTGGAGATGAGTGGATTTTAATATAGGCATGTAAAAAGTCAAATAGTGCTCTAAATTCAAGCCTAGGTAACTGGGACCATTTTCCCTCTTCATCCTATTCATCCCTAGTAAGATTTTTGATTCTGTCATTAGTAATATTCCATCTACAGACCATTTCATGTATTGCATCACCCTGTATTTAGAAGTGTAGCAATCATGCTTCCTTTCAATGTAGGCCTTTTTAGTTACCAATCACAAACTAGGATGCTTTGGAGAAACTGGAGAGCATTCAGAAATTATCATAAAATGGTACTAAAAGATTAGAGTTGACACAGGTGGGACTGAAAAAATGGTGCAACCACTGTGGAAAATGGTATGACAATTTTTTAAAAATCTGTAAATAGAAATACCACATGATCCAGCAATCCTACTACTCAGTATATATTCTAGGGAAACAGGAGTTGAGACACAAATGGATATATGCACACCCATGTTCATCACAGCACTATTTACAATAGCAAAAAGATGGAAACAACCTAAATACCCATTAACAGAGGAATGGATCAAGAAACTATTGTACATACACACAATGTAATACTACACAATATTAAAGAACAATGATGAATCTGTGAAACATCTCATATTTTACTCCATTAAGTGGAGTAAAATTAGTCAGTCACAAAAGGACAAATATTGTATGAGATCACCATTGTAAAAAGACAAGAAAAGGGTTTCACAAAAAAAGAAATATCCTTTGATAGTTACCAGGGATAGATTGGAAAGAGAGGGTCCACTAACTAGAGAGTAGATATATATTAACTTGGGTGATGGGAAGATAGAAAAAATTAAAACAAAATATAAAGATTAGGGTTGAATTGGAGGAAAATAGAATTTAACAACAACATCAAATTTGTAATAAACAAACAAACAAAAAACAACCTCACTGCCATAAAGTTGATTCTGACTCATAGAAACCCCCATTGTGTTTCCAAGACTAGAAGTCTTTCCTGAAGTAGATCGCTCCATCTTCCTTCTGCCAAACAGCTGGTAGGTTTGAACTACTGCTGTCCTTCTGGTTAGCAGCCAAGTGCCTAGTGCCTTCTCCACTAAACCACCAGAGCTCCATTTAAAAAAAAAAAAAAAAAACAACCTCACTGCCATAAGATCAATTGACTCACAGCAACTCCATAGTGACCCCTCGGTGCGTTTCTGAGATGATACCACTAGGGAAGTAGATTGCCCAATCTTCCTCCTGAGGAGTGCCTGGTAGGTTTGAACCACCAGCCTTCTGGTTAGCAGTCAAGTGCCTTAGGCACTATGCCACCAGAGCTCCATTAAAAAAAAAAAAAAAA
>NW_006921594.1:21063732-21064712 GCF_000298275.1 Orycteropus afer afer | reverse complement strand
CTTCTCGGATTATTTGCTCAGCATATAGATTGAATAAGTGTGGAGAAACTATCATAGAGTCACTATCATAGAGTCAATCCCAAATCATAGCGACCCCTCCTTGGGTTTCTGAGGCAGTATCTCTATGGAAATAGATTGCCCCATAGCAATAAATAAATCCTAGTAGCCTGGCAAAATGGTTAAACCCTTGTCTGCTAACTGAAATGTTGGGGATCTGAACCCAGCAGCCGTACCATGTGAGAAAAATGTGTCAATCTGCTGTCATAAACATTACAACTTTGAAAAACTTATGGAGCAGTTCTACCCTGTAGTGTAGAGTTGCTATGAGTCAGGACTGACTCAACAGAAACAAGGTTTAGACGATTCCTTAGTTAATGAGATGCACAATGCACTTGGTTTTCTGCACTCCTGTGTCTTGGATGGTGGGTTAAGTTTGTGTGTGGGGGATGTGGGTGGGGGGACAGAAAGCAAAACAATTCTAATAGCAGAAGTATGCGTTTGTGAGGAAGTTTAAAGTGCCTCAGAATAATGTATTCCTTTTAAATATGTATGAGTTATTTTAAAGCACTCGTTACATATTTTAAATTGTCATACAAATGAAGGTCCTGAACAATGAAACAGAATGGCCTCAATTTTAAGTAATTAAATAAGAGACCTAGTTTAATAACTGGTATTTACATATTTTTATGGTTTGTAACTATTTTTCAGGCATATAACCACATTTTAATCATGTCAGAAAATGGGGCACAGGAAGCTGTCAGTAGTTTCAGTTTTACAGGTTAAAAAAAGAATAAAAGCTCAACGAGATTAAATGGTTTACCCAGTATTTCTAAGGTAGAAAATGACAACAGTGGGGACACGTACTTTAAGTCTAGTTTTAGGCTGGTGGGAAACAATGGGATCCCGTTTCCCAAAGACTGTCTTAGGTCTCTGCTCATTTTGGATAGAGACAGAAGGACATGACTTGTTGGCTTCCATAG
>NW_006921594.1:21061659-21063307 GCF_000298275.1 Orycteropus afer afer | reverse complement strand
AACACTAAAGTGATAGTATTCATTTTTATTTGCTTATTTTTATTTCCCAATAGAACACATAATTTCCTTGAAAGGCAAACTCCTTTCTGAGGGTCAGCATAACTGCAGTAAGCATTTAAAGGCTCTTTCTCAGCTGGCAGCTACTCTGCTGTGAGGCCTGCATAAGATGCTTGCTTCATTGAGCAAACTTGCTTGGTGTCACTTTGAAGAAGATAAAGTCATGTCTCCCAGGATGCATTGTCAACAAGCCTGATGAGATGCAGAGTTGGTGCTTTGACTCCTTCTTTGGTTGTGCTTTGACTTTCGGAGTCCTTTGGGTTATTCTTCACTAATCTGAAAAAATCACAGCTTCTGGCTATTCTGTATAGTGTGAATAGTTAAACCAGCCTGACTGTCAGCTTTCCAATACTGAAAGAGTCTATAAAATGAGCAAAATGACCTCAGGCGTTATTTTTAATACCCATTGTAATCGTCTCTAGATTTGAACTTGAGGGTTATGGACAAGGTTGCACATTTAAATGTGGGAAATTCTGTTTTGGCTGACAGGCAGAATTGGACTTTGCTAGAAGTCTCTTCCCCTTAATTGTGGGCCTAGGGAATGAGTATGACTCATTGATTTTAAAAGTAATCTCTTTAATAGAGTAACTCCGTAGCAGAATCCCACAGTGGTATGTTGGTGTGTCTTAGACTGACTGGGTCCTGTATTCAGTCATGCTGGGGGTTGTAACGTGTTTTTCTTAAGCCCAGTGACACACCGTCTATTTCTTTCATTCTAGAAATAAAGGTCTACTTTGGCTGTCTTATCCCTTTTCTGTCAATGTCAGTATAATAGGTCAAGTTTTTCTATATTTCAGTAAGTATTTGAGATAGTATCATTTAATCTTGCATAGCCCTTCTTTTTCTTTTTCTTTTTAAGAATAAATAAAATATAAAGGCTTTGGAAGTAGAAGAATGATCTTCGACCAACATGCCTTTACTGAAAATTAATTGATGCTATAAAAAGAAACATTTTAGGTACTCTGCTTGTCTTTCATTTCAAAATACTTTTGTTTTCCTTCCTTAATGTTCAAACTGTACAGAGTAAACTCTGTACTAATAACACTTCCTGAAGATAGAGACTTTCACTCTTTCTATTAGTTGTGACTGCTGATGTCGATTATCATCGGGGACAAAATATTTGCAACACAGCAGAATATTTGTTAGCAATTCTAGAAAAAGAATTCTAAAGAATAGCACTTGAATCTAAATTCCAATCTGCCTCTAAAATGCACTGAATACTTTAAATTCCCAGATATTTTACCTGTTTCTATTTATTGAATTGAAAATATGCTCCAATAATCCATTCCAAATATTATCTTAATGCAATTCATATCAATACTATTTTCTAAGAGCAACCAAAAAAGACAATGCAAAATTAACATATTTAATGATTATTGCTGTAATTATGTGTGTAATTAAAAAAAAATATATTCTGCTCACTTCTTTGCCATGTCACCTTTTACAAACAGTTGTTTTTAAAAGAATATATGTACGTGTATGTGTATATATATATATATACACACATACATGCATATATATATTAAAAAACAAAACAAAACACTGACATCGAGTCAATTGTGATTCATAGCGATCCCTCCTTGGGTTTCTG
>NW_006921594.1:21002459-21061493 GCF_000298275.1 Orycteropus afer afer | reverse complement strand
AGAAGGCTGGTGGTTCAAACCCACCAGCCACTCCTCAGAAGGAAGGTTGGGCAATCTACTTCCGTAGTGATACTGCCTCGGAAACCCAAGGAGGAGTCGCTATAAGTTGGGGTTGACTTGACGGCACATAACAACAACAACAACAAATATATATATATGTACGTATATATGTATAAGGACCTCTGGTGGCATAGTGGGTAAGACATTTGGCTGGTAACCAGAAGGTCAGCAGTTCAAACCCACCAGCTGCTTCATGGGAGGAAGATGGGGCAATCTACTTCCATAAAGATTTACAGCCTCAGAAACACAATAGGGGTCACTATGAGTCAAAATTGACTCAATGGTACTGAGTTTGTATTTTTGGTTTGTACACATATATGCATATATTCTATACAAACATGATGTAAAAGACATTTTCTTTTCAAGAATCAGAAAATGTTAATCTCTCACTTACATATTATAACGTCTTTCGAAATAGAAAGTTTAGGCCTATTGGAACTATGATTTAAAATGTTTATGTGACTGACACATTTTTTCTGGTCAGTATAATGAAGATGATCTGTTTTGCTTCTAAATAAAAGAATACCAAGAAACAAACCAGTTCCTATGGCCTCGATTCTGACTCATGGAAACCCCATGTGTGTCGGAGCAGAACTGTGCTCCCCAGGGTTTTCAATGGCTGATTTTTTGTCAGTAAATCAGCAGGCCCTTCTTTGGAGTTGCCTCTGGGTGGACTCAACCAGCAACCTTCCAATTAGCAACTGAGTGCATTAACCCTTTGTACCATCCAGGAACTCCCTTCAAAAAGAATAAGAGGAGATTTATAACTAGGAATGTTAATAAACACAATGGTTGTCCCACCTGAGCATCAAATATCTTTATCTTATTTAAAATTTAAAGGCATAACAGGAACAAACACATTGCATGAAAGGGCTCACAACTATCTGGGTTGCCTTTTGATTTAGGCATTGACTCAAACCAGACAAAAATAATAATGTCTCTCCATCTTTTGGATGAGGTTCTGACTATTCTGTTTGGTAACAACAAGCTTATTTCTCTAACTGTAGATGCAGTTTAAAACTTATACCTCAAACACTACCAGAAGGAAAAGGACACTGCAAACTGGTGCAAAAAGACCACAAAGACTCTGCAGAAAAAGTTTGTGTGCCTTATTGTCCTCTTCTTAATTTTTCTACTTTCCCTCCTGTCATTTTTACAGCACTTCCTCCTGGAACATATGTAGAGTCTCTGAGTATCCTTTTCCTTAACCGCAAAACAGAGGTATTAATAGAACCTATTGCATAGGGGGATTGGGACAATTAAATGAATTAATGCATGTAAGAGTGCTACGCATGCTAAGTACCAATCCTGGCACATCAGAAAGGCTTAATTTAAGTTACTTGGTTGTCGTTTTTAATATAACATTCCAGAGCTCTCAAAATTCTACAACTCAGCTTCTGTGAGGGAGCTCTGGTGGCCTAGTGCCTACAGCATTTGACTGCTAACCCCACCAGCCACTCCTCAGAAGGAAGATTGGGCAATCTATTTCTCTAGAGATACCACCTTGAGATCCAAGGAGGGGTCGCTATGAGTCAGAAACAACTCAATGGCAGTGAGTGAGTGAGTGATGAGGTACCTCTCAGTAGACTCACTTTGTGGTAAACTCGATTCTGTAAATTGAATTTCATCTGAATCTAAACATTTTAGTTGTACTCCCAAACTCATCTGCTGGAATAAGATTCTTTTAGATCTGAGATTTATGGGTACTGTACCTACTTTTTGAATAATGTTTTATTTTTTAGTATTCAATCATATCTGACTTGGTGCCCGGTTTCGTCCTCCAGTAACAGCCGTGTGGAAACTGGGCTTCCCCACACGGAGCAGAGTTTGGGCAGCCAGATTGCAAACTCCCCTTCATCCCCTACATTCCTTCTGGAAATGCCTAAACACAGTCTGGGAGTCTCCTTGTTAAGGAGAAACTGGTTGGATGTCTGGGCTAGATGACCTCTAAAAGACCTTCCTACCGGTCTAGAGTCGTCTGTAACTTGGCCAAAGAACCTAGGATTTTTACAAAACTACCTTGAGGAGCACATCAATAGAGTGTGTGATTTCTGCTTGACTGACCACCATTTCCAAAATTACTAATCTGTTAGGATTTCCCCAAATGAGGCAAAGCTGTTTGTATGTGCTTCTAGTCATCCATGTATAACTTTGCACAGTTGGCAATTTGAGTTTTGTAAAGAGTTTCTGAAAATCCACAGATTTATTTTTGGTTGTCCTGTAAGCATGAAGGGTTGCTAAATGTGTTCTTTGCTGAAAAGATTGTGAGCTTTGCTTATTGTTAAGCCATAGGTGCATTCCTTCCGTCTTTAATTTGTGTATGGCTTTATCGTATAGCCTCTAGGACTGCAGGAAAAGTAATCAACAATCCTAAAGAGGAGGGGAGCATTTCAATCAAAATAAAATGTAGCTAATTACTGTGATTTGGAGTCAAATAAATAGATTATAATTTGATCTATTCTCATATGCCCTGTGACCATACAAGTTTGACTCACTGAGAACAGTGAAATAGTTGACATATTTAATCACTCACCTCAGTGCCTGGCACTTTAAAATATTGAAACCCCAAGAAGAAAGATTTAAGGTGCATGTCAATCCATAAGTGCTTTGGCTAATGTGAATTCTGCACAGCACAGACTGATTGGTGTTCCTTAGAAAGTGTCCATCTTTCACTTTGAAGTGCTTTTAAAATTTGGAAATATTCCATAAATCGTAATAATTTTGTACATTTTCACAGTACTAGCGCTTTAATTTGATGTTTTAATCATTTTAATTAAAAATTCCATTTCAACATAAACTGATGCATCTGACATATTATAATAATTCATCTATAGAAGTTATGGAATTATGCTTTGAATAGTCTGTTCCCTTTATAATATTCTCAGGTGTGTATCAATATAAGTAAATTATTCAATTTTTGTTCCAAGCACTTTTTTTCATTGGGGAAATCCTTATATGCTAGAAATGGGCAAATTTGAAACTATGTTGTTGGTACATTTCCACAGTATCTTCTGTTATTCCTAATTGTATATAATTAAACTTTATGAACAGAGAATTTCTAACTTTAAATTTTAACAAGTGTAAAAAAAGGGAAAACTGAGCCATCTATAACTACTGTTATTTGTATTTGGCTGCTAACCAAAAGGTAGGTGGTTCTAGACCAGCAGCCATTCCACAGGAGGAAGATGAGGCAATCTACTTCAGATTTACAGCCTTGGAAACCTGATGACATTGCTGTGAGTCAGAGTCGATGGCAGTAGTGTGTGTGTGTGTATATATATACATTAGTTACATTAATTTAGACTAGATATTTTACAATATCTTAAAATGTCAAATATATATGTAATACCAGATAATTCCTTAATATGCACTCCACATTTCATCAAGTAAATTTACATTTTTTTTTTTTTTTAATACTGGAGCATATTATTTCTTTGCTCTATACAATATTTTTTTGGTTTCAGAATCAAACCAACCTTTTATTTTCAAATCTATTTGTTAATCTTTTGGTATAAAGGGCTACTCCATAATAAAGTTTACATGAAAAATTATATTTCAAAAAATAAAATTATTATGTTTTAATGGTCTATTACTTTTCTTAATTAAGTATTTCCATTTTGAATTTGTTTTGTAGAGTCAGCTAAAACAAGAACAAGTCTGTTTCTTCTCAAGAATGCTTTTCTAACCCACTGTTATAGATTGAATTGTGTCCCCCAAGTGTATGTGTTGTAAATTCTAACCTCTATGGCCTACAGTTATAATTCTATTTGGGAATCATCTGACTTTGTTATGTTAATGAGACAGGATTAGTGTAAGAAGTGTCTTGGGTCAATCTCTTCTGAGATATAAAAGAGATTAAACAAGCAAGCAAGCAGGAATAGATGGGAGAAGATCCAAGTGGAAATCTCCAACAGTACGGGAAACAGAACTTGAAGGACCTGTGCCAGAGTGTACAGAGAGCAAAAGCCTTCTCCTAGTGTTGCTGTCATGAGTCTAGCCTCCTAGACTGTGAGAAATGAATTTGTTTGTTAAAGCCATCTACTTGTGGTATTTTTGTTACAGCAGTGCTAGGTAACTAAGATAGTCACTTTAGTTAAAGTATAGAAATGTTGTTGTTATGTGCCGTCGAGTCAGACCCAACTCATAGCAACCCCTCCTTGAGTTTCCAAGGCAGTATCACTACAGAAGTAGATTGCCCAACCTTCCTTCCAAGGAGTGTCTGGTGGGTTTGAACCACCAGCCTTCTGGTTAACAGTCAAGTGCCTTAGGCACTACACTATCAGAGCTTAGAAATATGTAACAGTAATTTCTCGTATTTAGAACTCGAAAGAAATATAAACAGATCTGGTTCTTACCTGAATTATAATTTTAATAGGAAATTTAATCTATATCCTTGTATCTTCCTAAAAACAATTACTAGTGTCAATTTAATTTTCATTCAACATATCTTAAATATTTGTGTAAGCCTTGTCATTCAAAAATTCATTGTAAAGATGCATGCCAAAAATGATTTCCCTTACTTTTTTTTCTCTTTTTTTTTTTCCACATCTTTAATAAAACCAAACTGTAAGATGGGAGAAAGACTGATTTTAGAGATTTACTGGGATAGTAAAAACATTGGGCAAGGTCCTAGTTATTGTTCCCTCTTTTAGTAATTTTGTTATTTATAATATCAAGTGTATTAAACTTTGTATCCCTAAAATACCTTGTAAAGAGTAAAATAAATTCTGTGCTTGTTTAAGGTTTCATATGAAAGACAGGGCATATGAAGTTGAGTATAAAAACTAAGATTCTAACAAACTATTGTGTCATCACTGATTAATTTAGACTGCACATCCTGGTGTTAATGTAGAGATGGAATTGAACATGTTCCCAGGAACTGCAGCCTTTAAGACTTTGGCACACTGTGTGTACTCTGAAGGAACATACAGTTTTTTGCTGCTGCTGCTGCTTTTTTTTTTTTTTTTTTTAATTTCGTTACATGACTCCCCATACTTTGTACTCATTTCAAATCTTGTTTGAGCTAATAGAAGATGTGAATCCTAAAAAGTGCTGACTCTGTGATCTCAATTTCAAGTCTTGGCTTCCACCTTAACTTTTGTAGTTAAACATGAGGAAAGGAAGGAAAATTGGTTGAATGCCTTGAGCAAGTTGTTAAATCTTACTTGATGCAATTTCCTTATATTTAAAATTAGTTAAAACAGGTACCTCACAGGATATTATTGTGAGAAATAAATCATCAGGACCTTGACATACTAAGTGCTAGCTATTATTATTTGTGCTATTGATTGTAACTAGAAGGGTGTTCATTGCTATTGTTAGCTACTGTTGAATGAACACCCAAATAATGGTGACTCCATGCATATGGGATCAGACCTTTGTGATCTGTAGGGTTTTCATTGGTTGATCCTTCAAAGTAGATCAACAGGCCTTTCTTCCTAGTCTTTCTCCATCTGACAGCTCTGCTGAAACCTGTTCAGCATCCCAGCAATACACAAGCCTCCACTGACAGATTGTTGGTGGCTATGCTTCAGGGCCATTGGTCTACAATCAAACTTGGGTCTCCTACATGAATGGTGAGAACTGAATTCTACAGCTGACCTACCACTCCCCTCTGAAGAGTCTTTAGAGGTCATCTTATTTCATCTCATCTTTTTCCAAGGAAGAAGCTGGGATACTGGAAAGCAGAATGGCTTACTGAGGGTTATAAAACAAGACAGAAGCAGTATAGAGATGGGAATGCAGTATTCCCAAATTCCAAGCTATCATTATCCACTGAAGTAAAAAAAAAAAAGAAGAAGAAGAAGAAATAAGAAGTTAATTAGTGCTGTTGCTGTACTAAGAATTTATTTGTATCATTTTATAATCTTTTTCCCTACTCCTATTCCTGCTGAGAAATAATATCACCTAATTGGGAGCTCTGGTGGTATAGTGCCTAAGACATTTGACTGCTAACCGGAAGGCTAGGGGTTCAAACCCAGCAGTCATTCCTCAAAAGGAAGTTAGGCAATCCACTTCTGTAGAGATACCATCTCAGAAACCCAAGGAAGGGTCTCTGTGAGTTGGAACCTACTCTATAGCAGTCAGTTTTTTTTGTTGTTGTTTTTTTGGAATTGTAAATTATGGATATTGATGAATGTAATGAATCAAAAAATAACGAACACACTGCTCCATGTAAGAAGTGTATAAAATTTAAGAATTGCCTCTCTTATTTAAAATATGATATTACCCAGAAATGATATAAGACAAATGATGATAACATTATTTTATGTAGATATGAGAGAAGTCTTTTTTCAAACTGAAGAACTGAAGACTCTTGAATATTTGTCAAAATCAGTGATGTGGAGCAGAGTCATTACTCTCTCCTTCTGTCTTAAATGGGTTGACTTCTTCTGCATTGCACATCTTGTTCTAAAAGAGAAGAGAACACAGATATTTTATGTGGCTAAAACTTCAAAAGTGATGGAACTCTTTTTTCACTACAGATTAGAAATATTTTTCCTCTTATGGGAAAAAAAGTAATGAACTACATAAATATGAAAATCAAACTGGCTATAAATGATGAATGCTACACATTTCCTAAAAAGTTTTTTTTTTTAATTGATGTTTCTGAAAAAGCAGAAAACTGGTCTTTCTGTTTTGTATATATTTGGAAAATATTTTGTAAACTTACTTTCAAATTAACATTCAATATACAAATGCCTGAGCACCTGTTATATGAAAGTCAGTATGCTAGAGCCTGGAAACTTGAAATTTATAACACATAGCTCCAATCATCAGATATATTATATCTATTTAATGATCTACAGTGTTGCTTAGTTACCAATACAAAGAAAATACATAATAGCATTGAATGATTTGGTTAATAAATATGTAGAATTGAGACAATATCAGGACATATATACTCATTAAATTGTCTCCCCTTATTACTATACTCTAATTACATTAAGTAGTATCAGAGGTACAGCTGATTTTCACTTTCAAAAGCAATGTAATTTCTTTCATTTGTCTGATTAAACTAGAATAGCTATAACATTAAAACAGAATAGATATAAGATTTCTTAGATGACAACATTTGCTTTGGGGCAAGCAAATAAAACATTTCCAGAAAATGCAAGTAATCTCTTAACTAGGCATTGTTCACAGATTATGAAAATGTTTATTTGCACAGACTGTAATAAGTCTTTACCTTATTTGTCTATTTATTTTTATTCAGTGTTCCATCTCAATATGCTTAACCTTACATTTTTACAATAGAGGAAAAGGTTCTCCAACTAGGATACTTTTTAATAAGATTTCACAGTGAAAGATTCTCATAATCTCTTAGATAAATTTATTGTCATCAGTTAATGATGTATATAGGGAGGCTTGTTGGTATTGAACCAGAAACCAAGCAGTTGCCATCAAGTTGATTCTGATTCATGGTGACATCATTTGGTTCAGAGTAGAACTACACTACATAGGGTTTTCAATGGCTGTGAAAGTAGCTTTACTTTAGAAAGCAAAGCTTTTAGAAATAGATCACCAAGGCTTTCTCCCAAGGTTTGTTTGGGTGGTTTTGAACTGCCAACTGTGTCTTAGTGGAGAATTTAACTGTTCTTACCAGCCAGGGGATAAATGGTATTGAAACTCCTTAATAGTGCCTAAGGCATTTGCTAACCAAAAGGCTCGTGGTTCAAACCCACCAGCCACTCCTTGGAAAGAAGATTGGGCAATCTACTTCTGTAGAGATGATGCCTCGGAAACCCAAGGAGGGGTCACTATAAGTTGGATCTGACTTGACGTCAGTGAGGTTTCCTATTTTTTTTTTTTTTATCATTTTACTTATGATTTTCTGAGATATAATTCTGAGTTTACCTTAGTATTAAATAAATAAAGGAATGTGTCCTTACATGTAAAGATATATGCTAAATAGTTCCAAATTAAAAATGTATTTAGATTTCATCCATGGTTCATTTTTCATGGTTCTCAGTTGAAGTTGAAGTTGTAAAAAAAAGACACAACAAAAGAAACCAGAGCTCTGAAAGGTGGCATGATCCATGTGAAAAGTAAGCCTGATTGAAAAACTAAGAGGAAAAACTGAAAACTTAGTGTCAATAAAACTGGTGGAGACAAGATAAGTGTGATCTACAGTGTAGCAGCAGAAGAAAGATAATATAGAAAATGTCATTGAATTATGGAAAAACAGACTTGAGGTTCATACACTTAAGGCAGGATTGAGTGAGGGAGATATGAAGACATTTAATATTGATCACATATTCAAATAATTAAAATTTAAATAATTAAATATGATAGATTTAATTGTTGTTGTTGTTGTTATGTGCCGTCGAGTCAAACCCAACTCATAGCGACCCCTCCTTGGGTTTCCAAGGCAGTATCACTACGGAAGTAGGATTGCCCAACCTTCCTTCCAAGGAGTGGCTGGTGGGTTTGAACCGCCAGCCGTCTGGTTAGCAGGCAAGTGTCTTAGCCACTATGCTACCAGAGCTCCCGATAGACTTGATAGGTCAGATAAATTCTTTTTTATTTTATTTTAATGTGTGGCTTATTTTTGCAAGATGTTTATATAATAGAAAGATGTCGATAATTTGTTGTTTCCACCAACAAATATTTATGAAAAACAATACATTGTTTGAGTTATTACCTAGAATTAGTCAAACTGTGTCCTCCAGACTACCAAGTCTGCTCAATACTTCTCACCCCACTTGCAAGGAATTAGTGTCTGTATCAGTTCTCTAGTGCTGCTATCACAGACATACCAACTGACCCTCCAAAGGTATGACTGCTATCATCAGGCCTTAACAAACAGGGATTTATTCTCTTACAGTTTGGGAGGTAGAAGTCCAGGCTCAAAGTACTACCTCTAGGGGCTTGGTGAAGTCCCCTCAACCTTGGGCCTCAGCTCTGCCTCTTGCTCCTGGCCCACTGAAGCTGGAAGCTTCTCTTAACTCAAACAGCTGATGGCTGCTGAGGCTGACAAACCCAAGGTAAACAAGTAAAATCACACAGTCCCAAAATTATTAGGCAAAATGGCAGGCCACTAGTTCCAGTCCATTAACAGTCCCAAGATTGGCAGACTACATGCAGGCCATTGTGATAAAGACTCGGCTACTTGCAGGGTCCATCTGTGCCAGAAAGCTCCAGAGACCTTTCTTAATGCTTCTTACATACTGAAAGCAGACCACATCCCTACAGCAGATTCCCAGCTGCTCCAGTAGATCCCACCATGGTGTTGATACCTTGTTGTCATGGGGAATAACTACATCCAGCTGCCCAGCCATTCAAAATCAGGCCCAGCCAAGTTGACACACAACTTCAGTATCCAACTGCAAAGTTAGAGGGAAGAGTCTATACAAGACCACCCTCACTTCTGACTCTGACACATTTTTGAAAGTCTCTCAAAACAACCCTTGGGTTCAATAATTCACTAGAAAGACTCATAGACCTCACTGAAACCTACTATAGTCATGGTTATGTTAAGTATAGGGAAAAAATACATTAAAATCAGCCAGTGGAGAAGATGTATAGGTGAGAATTTGGGAGGATTCCAAACAAAACTTTCATTGTTCTCAGGATGTGTTATCCTTCTGGGTGTGTGACAATAAAATTGGAGTATTGCTAACCCTGCATCTTCTCTCCTGAGCTTTGATATCCAGATTGAGATGTCATTGAGGCTTGTTTATGTAAGCATAATGGATGGATTTGTTGCCCACCTGGTTGAACTCGATCTCCAGCTGATCCTCCAGAGATATGACTGCTATCACCAGGAGTCATGTTGTCAAGATAAACTAAAAAGGCCCACCATGATTAACAAAGACACTTCTACCATTCAGGAAATTTGAAGGGTTTAGATATTAGCTGGGGATAAAATGAGACTTCTCTTTGTGCAAAGCCGAATTCTTTACTACACAGACATTTTAGAACAACAACAATTAAAAAAGTTAAAGATGAAGAAACTTTCAATTGAATATAAGAAAGCTGGGGATTAGTGGGGTCAAGAATTGATGGGCTCATGGTCACTGATAAGGAAAATTATACCCCTTACAGGGAATGTGAGAGTCAATGACTCAGGATGTCAAAAAGATCCATGAGTCTATGCTTATGAAAAATCAGCTATTACAACGTATTTGGCTTATTCTCACAGATGTGGTGGATTTGGTAAGGGATAACTACATGTATGAGAAAGAGCCCCCACCTCAAAGAAGAGTTAGCAAACTCACATATTGTGCGAGCTAAGAGCTCTAAGAATGCAGAAGAATCCGTATCTCCTCAGAGAGATTAGGCAAGATGTGAAGAGAGGTTTGACATGGGATCTAGATGTACGGATGGAACTACTCCAAAAATGTTAACTAGAGGAGGAGCTAGAGCACAGGCATGCACAGGGTCTGGCAAACCATGAGTGGAATAGGCTACCAGAACATAGACTTTATTTAAAGAAATAGAACATGAGAAAGCTGGAGAAAGACAGGACAGATGATAAAGGGCCTTGAAAGCCTGAAGAGGGTTTATACTTTATCAGGGAGGTAGTAGAAACTAAATGGGGAAAAGTAGAATCAAAGAGCTGTTTATGAAGATTTATCTCACTGTAGGTTGATACAGAGAAAGAAAAATATGATGTGGTAAAATATTATTGTTTTAAATTTTATACTCTGAAAATGAAACCTCAAAACTAGACTGATTTTTTTTTTTTTTTTTTCCTGAGAGGTACAATGTTCTAAGAAACTGCATGCATATTTGTAAGGGGAGAAATAAAGCTACTTGTTTTAGTAGGTGATTTTGTGATTAAATAAAAAATATAAGTAGGAAATGCTTTGAGGAAAGGTCTCTTTGTAAGGAAATGGGCAGGGGAGGGTCTTTCTTGCTAATTAGAATAGAATGGCAACTTCAGAAATACTACAGTGGTGAGTGTTATCATTCCCTCAAGGAGGATGGACACTATTATTCATCCTAATCCAATTTAAGAATTGTCTGTTTTCCCTTTGAATCTGACTAGTTAAATGTGAAAACAATTTTTAAAAGAGAAAAAGATAAAAACAGATCACCAGGAACATTCTAATAATGAAAATCATTGCCAAATAATTTGGCAATATTCATATATTTTTCAACTGTTTTTCACATTTGGTCAATTTCCTGTGCAGCAGAGGAAATAGTGGATAAGGGATTATAATATTTGCTGGTGAATAACCTATCTAAAAGGAATGAAAATCTTGAACTAAGGCGTACTTAAGATGACTTAAGTTAGTAATGACTATGTACAAAGAAAAGCTGTTACTGTCACACAGAATCTTCAGAATCAATATGTGATTGCGCCTCAAAGATTTATTTTTAACTCAGACTCCTCCTTTTTCATAAATCTTAAATATTTTTGAACACATACAGTTACCAAACATTCTGAGGATTTCTCACTTTTCTCACTTAAAGTTAATAGATTTCTCTCTCTCTCTCTCTCTCTTTCTCTCTCTAGGCCTCAAAAGAACATTAAAATTTAAGCTCCAACACTTGTCTTCTTCTCAGATTCTTAGCAGCTTCTCAGTATGTAATAAGGATAGATATGGACATTGTTGAGAGTTATCTTACAGATGATCTAGTCATTAGAGATCTTTTGTCCCTTATGGTTATGGTTAGTCAGATAAATGAAAGATTCTGGAACAAGTTTTATCAGATGGGAAATTACTTTTGTCAGTGAGTAAGAACATGTACTCTGTTAAAAGAAAAGCAAAGAGATTTAAGGTTCAAAACAGTTCAGCTGGGACATATCTGATCTCACAAAGTGAAATCAAACATTCCAGAGTAATGGAGCAATAGAGGCAGATTTATGTATGAGTAAAATCAAGGACTAAAGATACAATATGCTGATTGGAAGTTACAAGGTCGGGAAAGTGAGAGGTGTGACCAGTTGAAGTGGGCTTTACAATGATTAGTTGGGGAAACAAATGCAGGTGATTTGTTAGTTTAAATGTGTGATTAAGAGGGGTTTTACAGACTTGTCACAAGGTAATTACCTTAAACATTTCCTGAGGGCAGCTGAGAGGATTTCTGATAAGGCTTTGTGTCAATACCACCCTTAAGAATGTTTTTTCTATATCTTTACTATAACCACAGATAAAAACTTTTCCTTTATTAGGTACTTAAGTCTGTCTAAGGTTCAACAACTGCAAGGGAAACAAGCAAAAAACTGTGATGGAGTCAGGGCCCAGATGTGGACAATCATTCTATGTGTCAAGCGCTTCAATTATGGAACTCTCATACACTCTCTCCTTTTGATCAAGGATTTCATTAACATCTTTGATCACTATTATATGAATGTTTTCTTCTGTAGACACTTAGGATGATGATACCTTATTCCTTAAGATGTCTGCTTACTTAGATCAACCTTTAAGACCCCTGACACTACTGTTTAGTAGTTGGGAACAATCTGAGTCTTTGTCCTGCTTTAGCTTAGCATTCATCTTCTGTGATCTTAGACAGGAAGTTTATGTCAGGTAAAGCCATTGTCATGATTTAGACTGTTTTCCCCTAAAATAAGTGTCAACTTGGTTGGACCATGATTCTCAGTGACTTGGGAATTATGTAATGATGTAATTTGGCAGTTATGTAATGATGTAATCATTCTCCCATGTTGTGATCTGATGTGGTCAGACAATTGTAAGGGAATTAAGTTGGGATACTCTATCCTTACTTAGGTCACATTACTGATCCTATGTAGTCTGGGGTGTAGTCTGCATCACTTTTTATCTTACAAGAGATAAAAAGGAAGAGAAGTGAGCAAAGAAGAAGAGACCTGACTACCCCCAAGAAAGAAGAAATGAGAGTGGAGCAAGAGCCCCTGCACTGAGAATCTCCCAAACCCAGGGAGGGATTGATAGCAAGGCATATGGAGATCTCAGGGAACACTGGGTCTACAGATGTTGAAAGGACACAAGGACTTTCCCCCAGAGCTGACAAAGAGAAAAAGCCTTTCCCTGAAACCAGCATTCAGAACTCAGATTTGTAGCTTCCTAAACTGTGAGAAAATAAATTTCTGTTTGTTTAAGCCATTAACTTGTGGTATTTCTATTATACTAACTAACTAACTCACTGCCATCAAGTTGATTTGACTCACAGCTACCCCTCCTTGTTTCCAAGATGATATCTTTGTGGGAAGTAGATTGCCCAATCTTCCTTCTGAGGAGTGACTGGTGAGTTTGAACTGCCAGCCTTCTGGTTAGCAGTCACATGCCTTAGGCACTATGTCCCCAGAGCTCCCTATAGACAGCTACATTAGAAGAATAGATTGACTCTTCAAAAGACTGGTTCAGAGTATGAGCTTGAGTCCATTTGGGAAGTGAGTCTCATCTATGTATATACTTCTCTTCATAGGCATTAAATTGGTCTTTTGCATCAAAACACTGGTTATGCATTTCATGCAACATTTGATTATTCCAATAATTATTATCAAAACAATTAATATCATTAATTCAGTTAGCAATACAGATCTACTCTGTAATCCAATACTTTCAGCTAACTAGCTGAAAATACACATATAAAAAAGAAGGAACACTCATAGGGAATATTTAATGCAACTAAGTAGCCTTCTGTTGGATCTTTATTTTCCTCTACCTCCCTAGAGGTATTTCTTTGAAGCAGCAGAATGTTTAGCAATGACACATATTCCTCTTGTTGAGATAATAAGAAATCTAGAGCAATAGTTACTGGCACTAGGTACTGATTGGGCTAATTTAATAACTGTATTTTCTATACAAGTGTCAGAAGAAACTGTTAGAAATGAATAAGTCTTACATGGGGTTTTATAGTGAATAAGCCCAAAGGCATACAATAAAGCTAATAGCATAACAATCACTACAGTGATAAAGCAAAGTTCTAAATATTTCAGCAGGTTTTATGAAGTCTTATTCCATCGTCTTGGGAACAGGGTTTACCTCAGATATTATCTGCTTCTGGCTAACTGGGCATTTCAAAGTGATTTTTAGTTCTCCAGATCATTCATAAATCTGTAAGTATAATCATCTAAAATACTGACAATGTATTTAATTAGAGCTTTGATATGTTCCGTAACATCTTCCAATCCATAGGGTATTCGGTAGCCAACATAATGTAATCAGTTATTGAAATAACTGATTCTTACATTAAAAGAATATTATATTTATAAGAATCTTATTTTAAAAAGAGAGAGAAGGGGGGGAAGAAAAAAAAAAGGTTTATAATATCTAAAACCTTTCAGTAATTCCATTAGTTTACTCAGTCCTATGTAGTTAATTGTAGTTCCATGTAATTCTGGATCAACAGCAGTCTGGGAACTTTGTTATTTTCTATATAGGCATTCTAGAAATCTTAATTCAGATTGGTGGTATCCATGTTCAAAATATCATAGTCCTTTTCTTAATAGAATAGAAATATTTTGGTCAAGCATTTTCAGAAGTCATCAGAGTAAAAATTTATCTGTATAGGACAAAACTCAATACAATAATATGTCTTAAAATATGAAGGGCATGATGGGAATTAATTACAAAACCAATGCAAACCCAAATAAAGTCAATTCAACAAGACTTTAGACAAAAATATCTTTCAACAGAGTCATTAACCTTATTTTCAAAGAGATTCATATATGACACATTATAATCTTGAGATATAATACCATATAGTCATGACATATCAAGAATATACCAAGATTATTAAGTCTGTAAACACTTGAGTAATCATCATCACCACCACCACCACCATCACCACCATCATCATCATCCATGGGTAAAGGTGGTTTTCATTCCCCACTTAAAATCATTGGCTTTGATAATGCTAGATTCAAAAGACATCAGGTTACAGCCAAGTCAGCAATTAGAAAATTATGAAGAAGCTCTGGTGGCATAGTGGATAAGGCATTTGGCTGCTAACCAGAAGGCCAATGGTTCAAATCTACCAGGTGCTCTGCAGAAGGAAGATGGGAAAACCTACTTCTGTAAAGATTTACAGCATTGGAAACCCAATTGAGGTCGCTATAAGTTGAGTTCAACTCAGTGGCAGTGAGTTTGGTTTTTTTTTGTTTTGTTTTGTTTTGTTTTCTTGTCTAATATCAGGCAAAAACATAAGAGGAAGCACTAACACATAAATTTTTAACCCAAAGAAAATCAGGAACTTCCCTTGGTTTGACATTTCATGTAATTTGTAACATATTAAATAAACTTTGTAGTACTTTTCTTTTTATAAAACAGAAACAAATCCTTGTGACTTCCCATAAATTTTCAAAGTTGCAAGAAGTTTATCATAGGTCATTGAGAAATAATATTTGAGTTATTTAATCAAAGATCTTAAAAGTAGAACCTCCATTTTTTTCAAAGCTATATGGTTTTGTTTTTGACTAAGAAATGTATTTACTGAGATACTGAACCCTTGACTTCAAGACAGATAACACAGAGAATAAGTTTTTAACACAGTAATTGAAGAAAATTCTGTTATCTTAACAGCAAGAAAAAAATTCTTTGTTATTTGACATTAAATGTTCAAATAATTTTAATAAATTAGCTTATCAACTTTTAGCTAGACGGACAAAAATTGTGACCATGTCAAATTAAAAAAAAAAAAAAAGCCTTTTTAAACTTTGCCTTTTAGTGGCAGTAATGGACACAACCATCAGCAGACCCAAATATATATATTTCCTTTCTTTATGGCATAAAAAGCAAAAGTATATAAACTTAAATTGTAATTAACATCTGTTAACTCAATTTAATATTAGTAGGTTACCTAAGATCTTGTACAGTATTTTAAGACTGAATGCCATAAAACAAAATTACTATTGAAAAAAAGTCTGTTTTCATTAAAATTTTACCATTTTCCATGTTTTTCTAAATCTAACTTTAGCCTTGTAAGAGTTTATCAACTGATTTTGGAAATCATAAACTCTCTGTTCAACCCACCCAATTCATTGATATCACTATAACTTCAAATCTCTGGCTAGGTGTGAAAACATTTCCTCCGACAATTTCAGATGTGTCATGTTGTGATTTCTATCTTTTAGCTTCTTAGAATTCTTGTACAATAAGGAGAGTTTGTTTATAGGTCTTTTATGATGAGAATCCGCACAGTATCTGATCACTGTAGTAAGATAGCATTTTTTTTCCAATTTTCTTCAGTCTTAAAAGTTCTTCACTTAATTGGGAAGGGTCCTTCAAAAGCTTCCCTAGAGCTGTGTGGACTCAGAGACTGCCCTCCCCACGTTCTCTTTGGCTCATGATCAGAATTAATAATATGCCATCCCAATTCATTTACATATTATTAGGTTGGCTTAGGTATTTTGAGAGATAGAAGATAACCTAATTCTTTCACTTTTTATTATTCTCTTGGTAAGCACTTTTGCCTTCTCTTTGTCGTAATCTTTTATTTAGTCAGTAAATGCCAAAACTCTTCAGGAAGTTTTGTAAATGAACGTACTAACCTAGTCATTTTCCTTCCTCTGGGCCTGTCCTATGCCTCTGCTTTCCCATTCTGGAACTACTAGTTTTATTTTCTTAAATAAAACACACTTCATATGATACCTAGCTTAATTTACTTAGAAAAGTTTTGATTTTAAGACTGACATACCACAGAACATAAAAATCTTTGTTAAAACAAGTTCACTCTCATTAATTCCTAGAAATATTCACACTATTAAATTTATATAATTGGTTATTTATCATGAGACCAACCAGATTAAATTTTTTGAAGCAATATTATAATTGACTTTTTAATAATACCATCTAGAGGTAGGAAACTATTGTTTTTATAACCTTGTCTTTTGCATGCTTTAAAGGATTCTCTGGAAAAGCAATTTAGAGTAATGTATCTCCTTTTTAAGGCCTTGTTATACAGATAAAAATAAGTAATCCATTTCTTCTTTATTTTTTAGTGAATTTCCAAACAGACCAATTTATATCAAAATTTCTCAGAATAGCAACTACAAGCCCAAGTTGTAAGATAGGCACAAGAAGCAAGTTTTCTTGGAAGAGAAAGAAATCAAGATTTTAAGACAATCTCTTGTAAAAGTGCAACTTCCAGCAATGGCCTCTATTCTAATACAAGACAGAAACTTAAAGAAAATAAGGAACTTTGTTTCTTAAAGTGCCTACAGCAATTCTGTGGTAAGATAAACTCAACTCATTGGGAAAAAACAGGTCCTAGATAAAACTTATTAACTGATCAGAGCCTCGGGTGGAGGGGTCAGAGACCCTTTGACAAACTGGAGTGCCAAATATAAGTTCCCCAAAGTGGAAGTTAAATATGGCACAAACGGGAACTCATTTTCTTGAAGTAGAAGGAAAAGGACAGAGCAGATGGAAACTTATTTTTCCTGAAGTGAGCACTGAAATTTCATATTCCTTCCAGTATATGCATCTTCCCATGTTTGGGAACACAGACCCCCAACCAGCATCCTGGGAAGGGAAAATCCAGGCTCATTTATCTAGGATGCTAAGAATAGGTTGAAGCTTTGGACTTTCAGAGTCAAATAAAATTCCTCACTAGAAGCCTACTATGGGGCCCATATTTGCAGCATAAAATACTCTAGAATTCCTTCATAACAACCATATGAGACCTGGTCTCACTCTTTCCAAACTGCCAGAGAAAATCCTTCACAATTCCAAGTGTGTCCAAAGAATAAAGTAATATAGGGAAGATCCTTTGTAGCCATACTAGGACAGATTTAAAAAGCATTTCAGAAGTTTATTAGCTGATTTTGTTGAAAGCTCAGATTAAGTGTTATCAGAAGAATAAGAAGGCAAAGAAGGATATAAAGGAATAGCAGTTGGCAATGGAGCAGAGTAGGTAGGGGCTGAATTTTGACATTGCAATTCCTTATTTTGTTTAATTAATTTGGAAATAGTATCTTGCCCTGAAGCTGTTGTAGTAGTTAAGGTTATGTGATAGTTAAGGTATGACCCAAGTGATGGCATTTTCAATCACCTCATATGCATGTGAGAGCTTGACAATAAATAAGGAAACTGAAGAAGAATTGATGCATTTGAGTTATGGTGTGGTGAAGAATATCGAATATACCACAGACTGCCAAAAGAACAAACAAATCGGTCTTGGAAGAAAGCACCTCAAAAGTGATGATGGCAAGACTTTGTCTCATGTACTTTGAACATGTTATCAGGAGGGACCAGTCTCTGGAGACGAACATCATGCTTTGTAAAGTGTAGGGTCAGTAAAAAAGAGGAAGGCCCTCAATGGGATGGTTTGACACAGTGGTTGCAACAATGGGCTCAAACATAGGAATGATAGTGAGGATGGGGCAAGACCACACAGTGCTTCATTCTGTTGTACACAGGGTCACTGTGAGTTGAAACCAACTCGATGGCACCTAACAACAACTATAACAGTTTTGAAAGCAAAATACTGTCCCCTCACACACACATCTTAATACAGTGGAGTTATTCTTGCAGATAGTGGTAAACAAGTCTCAGGCCTTTTGATTTCTGATGATCCAACTTTCACATGGTTTATCTGGAAGAATTGAAATTTCTGGTGTGTTAAAGTTTTGTTGTAGATAGTGTCACTATGAGTTGGAAATGACTTGATGGCATCTAATAACTAACAATGAATGTGTTCGTAAGATTGCCTTGAACTTCCTTCCATATGTCATCATATGATGGGACAGGCATGTCAGACCAGGGGTGGAAAGAAACCCATTGGTAGGCATTCCCTCTGGGTAGAGTTGCCTGGAATCAGTCTTTACAGCAGTAGGAGTAGGAGCATGCCAGAAAGGTGACCAACAAGTACAACAAGAGTACAAGAAGAGTAGTTTCATTAAATAAGTAGGGAAAGAAGTGGGGATGGAGGTGAAGGTCAGAACTGTGATACCCAGACTAGGATGGCAAATTGTGGGTGTGATAAGTTGTCCTGTGTAGCCTCTTGCTTTAAATTAATGCACATTCCCAGCTGCTTGTCTAAATTTTGGGAAAGAAGTTAAGGCAACTTAACTGGAAATTCAAGTCAGTCCAACCCATCAGAAATACAACTGGTTAAACAATTAACCCAGTGGAACTTCAACTTATTGACATTTTAACTGGTGGCCTTAGCCAGTTTAGGTTTAACCACACTACCATATAGGTAAGCTCAGCTTTCTGGTTCTTATGAAACAGACTCTATAAGCTACCACATACATCTGCATACACTGTCTCTTTAGCCGGGAGTGTTGATTTTCATAACTTATCACCTCTCCAGGGTAGAAGTATTTCCAAAAGCAGGAAAATGCTCATCTCCTTTTTTTTTTTCTTATTGGTAAGGACCTGTTTACACCAGCTTCTGAAGGCCCATACAAGAATTAACCAAATGATCTTTCACTTAGGGTGTTTTATCCCTTGTCCAATACTTACTCAATCCTAGAGTTACCCTCATGCTTATAAGTTTTTGTTTTTGTTTTTTCAAATACAATTTATTATTTCTACTAATGTTAACACACAGAATGAAGGAAACTGACATTTCTTGTCTTATGAGTCAAACACACTACCAGCTATAATACAATCTTGTAGATATTTTAAACAAAGATTCTGAGAGATGCAGTAATTAATCATGATCTTATGCTTAGATCTAGTATTCAGTCCAGGGCCACTTGACACCAAAACATGCTTATTTCCCTTTAGAAATTCTTGCCATTTTTCTCGTGTACTATATCTATTTCAAATCAAAAGGATCCATGATAGTCCAACAGTTAAGTGCTCTGCTGTTAACCAAAAGGTTAGAAGTTCAAACCCCACCAGTGGCTCCATAGGAGAAAGACCTGGTGAGGGAAAAACCTCGTTGGTGAGCATTCCCTCTGGGCAGAGTTGCTCGGAATCAGTCTTTCCAGCAGCAGGAGTGTGCCGGAGGGTGCTCCACAGACATCCCAGCCAAGAAGATCCTCCGGTGCAGTTCTCCTCTGTACATGGGATTGCTATGAGCCAAAATTGACCCAGTGCCACCCGACAATAATATTTCTGGTCTTTTCTGGGTCAAAGGTTACATTATAAGTGTTTTGAACCCAAATTTACCTTCCATACAACTTTACAGTTAAGTGTCTTTCCACTAGCGTTCTGTATTTTCTGCTGAAGATTAGTTGTCTAGTTTACTGGATATGTTTCAGAGGTAGTTTTTTTATAGTAGGTCTGGAGTTCATACTGTTTAGAATTTGCTTCACTCAATAAGTTATTATTTTTCAAGAGTAACTGTATATTTCCAAGGATAATTCTGATTTTCCAAGGATTATTTCCACACTCCACAAAGTTGTTATGGGATTCTCTGGAATCCAGGACTAGTATTGACCCCTTTAATCAGACCTCAGGTAAGTGGCCATTCTAAGGGATGCAAATTTTGTTCAAGTTTAAGACCAATGGCTGGAACCATTGAGATATGAAGCCTTGAAGGGTGTTCTGACCATTTCCATCTTTCCCCTGGTTTGCCCCATTACACACACTCTTATATAGAAATTTCCTGTACAAAAGCATGTCTAGGAAAATTCAGACAAATAAAAAGAAACCTAACTGATATACAATTGATACAAAGATAATAATAGAAAAAAATCCACCAGACAGCCACAAACTTATCAATAGATGAAGAACACTTCTAAGAAAAATTTTGTCCCAGTAGAGGTATGAATGGGATGACCTAAGGTTTTACTATGCCTTTGAAAAATATAAAAGCTTGATTATGTGATGAATGATCATGAAGCATAAATGCAAGAATCCACAGCCTAGATAATTAGACATTGGAAGGAGATGGATTGATAATTGAGATTAATGAAGTAGAAGAAACAAACTAAAACCATCACAGAATTTTAAAAGAATTGGAAGGAGCAGAAGTGAGAATGGATACTGTATACATTATAACAAGGATATAGAAAATATACATGAGAAGATCCAAGAGAGTAAAATTAAAATGAGAAGATAAAAGAGATAAGAGGAAAAAAAAAGGCAATCAGTACAAAAACCTAGCAAAGTGGAACCTATGTATGCAGAATTGCAGTCCCTGAGAAGAAAACCAAAAACACTGAAACAGAAGAAATATTTCAAAACATCATTTGAGAAGAAAAATGTCAAAAAATAATAATAATAATTTCTGAATGCATTTATTGAGAGGTTATAACATGCACCAGAGAAAACGGACCCAAAATAGTCAACATTGATACATATCTTGCCTGTATATACCCAGGATATGTGGTTAGTAAATTTAGCCTTAAATGAAAATGAAAGCATTTAAAAAAAAATTAGTAAAAATACACATAGCCAATGATGTGTTATTTCAACCATTTCTACATGTACAGTTCAGTGACACTGATTATATGACTTCAAGTTGTGTTATCATTCTCTCTTCCTTTTCCAAATGATTTCACCTCCATTATCTTAAACTCACTGCTCCCTATGCTTCCGCTCCAACCTTTTCAGTTGCTGTTGTCAATTTCATCTCACATACAGAAGAATCTTTATCAAAAGGGGGAAAATTTGGTATAGAATTTCAAATACTCAGAATAAACCACCTTTTTAAAAACAATTTTTTTTCATTGTGATTTGGGTGAAAGTTGACAGAGCAAGTTCACTTTCCATACAGCAGCTCACATATACTTTGTCTCATGACATTGACTGCAGTTTCCCACCATGCAACAGCTCCCCTCCCACGTCTTCCCTGTAGTTACCTCTTCCCTACATCCTTCCCTTCCATGCACTGCTGCCCCCCCGAGCTGTCTCCCTATGCATACACAGCCTTTCTATTTTGCCATGATTGATCTCTCCATGGAGTGTATCTGCCTAATGTAAATGTTCATGTAAATGATGTAATCTAAATGTCTTTTGTTTGGCTAGAAGGCACAAGAGTGGGTTCAGTTCCAGACGTTAAGGACAACTAGAGGCCATAGTCTCAGTGGTTCGATCACGCACTATCAGACCAGCAAACCTGGTCCCTTAGAATAAACCATCTTTTAAATAGGTAGGAAAAAAATATGGACTTACAAAAGGAGAAAATCAGACTGGCCTTAGATTTGCCTATGTGATGACCAACACTAGTGTTCAATGGCGCAAAACCTGTGAGACACTCAAGGAAAGGAAGTATGAACTAAGGATTCCATATCCAGCCAAGCTATTTATTAAGTATAAAGGCTACAGCAATATTTAATGTGCAACAAATTAGGGAGCTCTGGTGGTGTAGTGCCTAAAGCATTTGACTGCTAACCAGAAGGCTGGTAGTTCAAACCCATCAGCCACTCCTCAGAAAGAAGACTGAGGAATGCACCACCTCAGAAACCCAAGGAAGGGTCGCTATGAGTTGAATCAACTTGATGGCAGTGAGTTTTTCTTTTTATCTTCTACTAGAGACTTCCACTAATGAAGACATGGCAGAAAAAACTTAGCAAAATTATTGGTGGTGAGTGTTTCATACACCTACTCCTCACTTACTGATATAGTTAAGTTCTAAAAACCAGATAATTATGCAGAACTTGGCATTATGTGAAAATGAAGAATGACTACATTATATTTCAAAATAGAGGGTGACTACATCATTACATATCTTCCAAATTACATCATTACATAACTGTCAGACCACTCAGAATCATGGCCTAGCCAAGGTAATACACAACCTTAACCATCACTGCTGGTGTTATTTTTGCCTTGAACCTTGGCATTTATCCTCCAGATATACATTGTTAATGTGCAAAATAATATATATATTTTTTACTACTGTTAATGTGAAATGTCAGATGACAAGGTAGTCACTAGGTGGGGGAGTAGGTGTATATTTAACAGGACTAAGATTAAAACAAATATGTGGATTAGAATGACAAAACAGAACATAAATATTATAAGTCCTGACAGTGCATAGATATATAACTAACGAACATTGAGAAAGGAAAAAAAAAGAATATTGGCAGTTTCTTAAAAGAGTATACATGCCACTACCATATTTCTAATATCATAGGTAGTATAGTCACCTATTGTCTCATCTGTAACAGCGTGGAGTCAAAGAATATCATTTAAAGCTGATAAGTCAAGCAACAGAATTATAAGTCAGTAAGGTTATAAGTAAGTCAGTAAAGTTATGTCAGTAAGTTCAGTGAAGTTGGTGCAGGACCAGGCAGTATTTAGTATTTACACAGTATACATTATTTAGTTCTGTTGCTATGAGTTGAAACTGACCCAATAGCACCTAACAGCAACAACAACAAGGTTATATAACTTAACAGTACAAAGATTTGATGTAAATACTTACTGCCACAAAAAAGCAAAACCTACTGTCGACGAGTTGATTCTGACTCATAGACCTATAGGATAGAATAGAACTGCCCTGTAGGGTTTCCAGGGCTGTAAATTCTACAGAAGCAGACTGCCTTATCTTTCTCCCATGGAGCAGCTTATGATTTCAAACCAGCAGCCTGGTGCTTTAACCACAGTGCCACCAGAGCTCCTTTTATTACCATAGACATTATGAAAAAACAAACACAACTGTTGCAAAATAGTAAAATTAGAACTCCACAATGATTTGGAATGGTAATATTGACGTAAAAATTGTACGTGTGAAAACTGAATAACTGTTTAAGCACAATGAGACCAACGTAATTTGTTTTCCTCTAGAGAAGTTTTCTTAATTTATGACAAAACTAGATCATAAAATATCATTGCTCTTTCCTGAACTTACTTTCTAGAAAATTTAGTATGCTGCATGAAATCATGATTTAATTTAAGTTTGTATAAGCCTATTTTATTGTTATTCATTGTTGACAAGTCAGTTTCAATCAGCCTGAAAGAAAATAAAAGCACTATGTCTACTGACTTTTGATGGCCAATACGCAATCCGGTGGCTGTAGATTCAGAGTGTCTTTTGCTTGGTTCTGGATGGCACTGAAGTGCCAAGGAAGCACTGTCCATTTGCAGGAAGTTGGGTTAATAGGGGAGTCTCTACTTTCAAGGGGCAACTGCAAGGCTCTTTCATCTCCTGCTTTGATTTGCAAAAGGATGTCTGTCTCTTTGATCTCAAGGGAGCAAAAATTGTATTACAACATGTGTGATAGTAAAGGTTGTGGGCTGTGATTCTAAGTGGTTTAGCAGTTATGATGTAGTCATTCTGTGTGATGAGATCTGCTGTGATCTGCTGTGAGCAGCTTATTGGTTGAAAGGGAGTTTCCTTTGGGGTGTGGCCAGCTTCCATTATATATGGAAAAGCTCTGGTGAAGCTCTCTTTTTGCTTGATCTGGATCCTGCATGCTCACCATGATCTGACCTCCATTTCTTATACTTGAACAAGTAGCCTGCCATATTGCCTGCCAAACTTGGGCTTGCTGCCATCACACCTATGAGGCAATAGCCTACCATTTTACCTGCCAGTCTTGGTCCAAAGACAGCAGCCTGGTATACTGCCTGCTGATCTTGGGTTCATCAGCCCCTGCAGCTTTGTGAGGAAGGAGAAGCCTCCAGCTTGATGTCTGACCCATGGACTTGGGACTTGCTAGGAGTTCTGGTAGGGTAGTGCCTAAGGCACTAGACTGCTAATCAGAAGGCTGGCAGTTCAAACCCACCAGCCACTCCTCGGAAGGAAGATGGGGCAATCTACTTCTGTAGTGATACTGCCTAGGAAACCCAAGGAGGGATCGCTATGAGTTGGGTCCGACTCGATGGCATAGAACAACAACAACAACAACTTCCACGGTGATACTGCCTCAGAAACCCAAGGAGGTGTAGCTATGAGTCGGATCTGACTTGATGGCACATAACAACAACAACAACATAAGTGTGTAAGCCATTTCCTTGAGATAAATTTTTCTTTCTCCAGCCTAAGACAACATGTAACAAGAGATACAGCACTTTTGTGTCCCAAACACTTTTAAGAATATGATGAAAGCAGTGGGAACTATCTACACAAAAATATATGTGATCACCTTTTGCCTGCTATGGTATAATTTCATGGGATTCACACAGCCCCTGAAGCTCATCCAAAGAGATTCTCAGGGTTTATGGACCCAGATTAAAGACTCTTTTTGTGATTAAAAAATATTTTTTGGACTCGGGTTAGAGCATCTACTGTTTATCTTGCTGGTCAGACCACAGGTATTACTGTATGCTCTAACAGAAAAGAGGCTGCCAAAATATCATTCATCGTCCATGTACTCTTATTTACTTCTAAATATAAGCATAGATTTTCTCAAAGTCTGGTTTTCAGACCATCTACCTTGGGTGGTATTGAAAAATGACTGGTATTCTTTGCCATTTATTTATTAGCTCTTTATTATGATTTTGGTGAAAGTTTACAGAACAAATTTGTTTTCCATTCAACCAACAATTCATACACATTTTGTTTTGTGACATTCATTTCAATGCCCACAGTGTGATAGCACTCTTCCCACTTCCTTCTTGTGTTTCCCATTTACATTTATCCTTCTACCCTATCCCTTGCTGCCTTCTGAGCCTTATCCCTGGGCAAATGCTGCCCTTTTGATCTTATAAGGTTCATTGTTCTAAGGGGTTCATACCTCCATGGTGTTATTGTTAACCTTGTAAACCCACTTCTACTGAGTCAATTCTCACTCTTAATGACCCTATCAGACAGAGTAGAACTGTTCCATAGGTTTCCAAGCCTGTAAATCTTTATGGAAACAGACTACCTTATCTTTTTCCCTTTGAAGGGCTTGTAGGTTCGAACCACTGACCTTTGGTTAGCAGCTAAATGCTTTAACCATTATGCCACCAGTGCTTCCTGTTCACTTTATAACCAAAAACAAAAACAAAAACGAAAAAAAACCAAACTCACTGCCATTGAATAAATTCCAACTCTGAACTCCATTGGGTTTCCGAGGCTGTAAATCTTTACAGAAGTATATCACCCCATCTTCCTTCCTTGGAGCAGCTGGTGGGTTTGAACTACTGACCTTCCAGTTAACAGCCAAACGCCTCATCCACTACTCCACCAGAGCTCCTTGTTCACCTTATAGGCCTGCCTATTGTTTAGCTGAAAGTTGAGTCATGAGCGTCAGTTCAGTTCTAGGCTTCAAGGGTGACTTGCCATAGTCTCAGGGGTTCCACCAGTATCTATCAGATGACTAAAATAAAACAAAACAAACTCACTCGCATCAAGTCAGATTCAACTCATAGTGACCCCTCCTTGGGTTTCTGAGGCATTATCACTACAGAAGTAGATTGCCCAACCTTCCTTCCAAGAAGTGGCTGGTGGATTTGAACTGCCAGCCTTCTGGTTAGCAGTCAATGCGCTAGGCACTATACCACCAGAGCTCCCATCAGATGACTAAAACCATTTTTGTTTTGTTCTTCTGGTCTCAGGGTCAAGGACACTGAGGTTCATGTGGTTCATTCATCGTTTGGACTAATTGTTTCCACTTGTCTTAGCTTTCCTTCACTCTGCTTTGCTTTGGATGAGAAGGGGTCAGTAGTTGCACTTTACATGGCCATTGACAAGTTTTTTAAGACCCCATTTGCTACCCACTGAAGTGGAACGTAGAACATTGTCTTTGTGGACTATGATATGCCCATGGACCTTGATATTCCCCAACACTGTGGTCCTGAGTTACCAGGCCCAGCCTCTCAATCCCTCACGGTGTTAGGTTATGGCTAAAAAGTTTACATAACTTTGCCCCCTGTATGCTGTACTATATTCATGTACATATTTGCAGCACATATAAATACATACATACAAATATCCTCTGTCAAACATGTCTATCTGTGCTTGCACTTGTAGATTATTGTCATTACTGTTATTGCAGGATTATGTATGCAACAGGATTATTGCCTTTAAAGCTAGTATTCCTCCCTTTGTCTTCCTTTGATTTGATCATTCTGTGGTGATCTCCCTTTTGTTATTAAGTATCTATTCTCTAGTTAGTGAATTCCCGTCTCCTCCCACCCCTGGTAACCTTCGAAGAACTGTGTTTGTTTATTTTTAAATCACACTCTAAAGGAGAGGAGTAGAAGCAATACTGCATCAGAATTAGGCCCTTGCTTCTCCTACTCTCTGCAAAGCCTAAATCCCACTACCGTCAAGTCAATTCTGACTCATAACAACCCTGTAAGACAGAGTGGAATTGTTCGATAGAATTGTTCGAAGGTTGCACTCATTATGGAAGCAAACACATTTTTCTCCTGCAGACTGGCTGGTGGATTCAAGCTGTCAACCTTTGGTTAAAATCCGAGTACTTTAACCACTGTGTCACCAGGGCTTCTCTGTGCACAAAAGCAGCTAATATATATCCCCACACTTATTCCCACTGCCCCCTAAAATCAAACATTCCACAGCTAAAGCAGTAATAGTTTGTGCCAAGGGGAATATTTCGTCATTATGTATCCAAAAGATTTATTTTGTTGTTGTTGTTTTCCTTTTTTAAAATGACTATTATTTAGATAGAACTCACCATGTGCCAAGTCTGTAGGTAGACACTGTCACAAAGGGAAGCTTTGTGTTCATTGCAGCTCAGCATCACTTGTCCTAAAAATAGGTAGAAAGATGTCCCTGGGTCATGAGCATCCTCCTTTGCATGCAGCTAAGCATAGTGGTGATGCTGAAACCAGCACCGCAAGGATGCTTGACCAGTAGACCACACCACATCACAGCTGAGGGTTCACTTACTCATGGGCAGTTAGGCAAGACTGCATCCCATACTCAAATCTTTTTAGCCAGAGAGTAGAACATGTTTTACGAATGAGCATTGCCCTCCGTAATTATCTCTGCAGACATCATGGTTCAGTTTGTGAAACAGAGAGCTCTTTTGCCCAGCAAGTTTTCACTGGTGGGCTCTTTCAAAGATTATCTACTATGTATCCGTAGTGCCTAAGGCACTACGTTAAGACTGCTTACCAGAAGACTGGCGATTCAGACCCACCAACCACTCCTTGGAAGGAAGGTTAGGCAATCTACTTATGTAGTGATACTGCCTCAGAAACCCAAGGATGGGTCGCTATGAGTCAGGTCCAGCTCAATGACAGGTAACAACAACAACAACAACAACCCAAAGAGAATGTCAAACGTACAGATTAAACTCATCACCTTTAATTGTACCAAGAAAGATTAATATAATCTTGATTTCAGATTTGAACCAACTCCTCAGATTGGTTCACTCAAATCTGGGTGCAACTCTTTTATTCATTTCTGACTTATGCTCTAGCTCTTTGTCTTTGCAGTTTTCTTTATCTTGATGTGAAGTCCTGAACATGTATAGGAATGTGCTCAAATGTTTAATTTGGTACTCTAAGCCCTGCAGGGCTGTTGCAGCAGAGTCTCAGATGCTCCAATTTGTGACAGCACTTCTAGAGAATTCACAATGAATTTCACGGTGCAATGCACAAAATAAAATGCCCTCAATTTCACACATCTTTTAAGGTATAGAGATCACTTGGAAATTCTGTAAATGCAAAGACTTTGTGAATTAAATTGACTTTGCTATTTTTCTAATGAAGACTTTGAATGCTTTTCATCTATCTTTCAATTTCAGATTTTACTGAGTGCAGCTGTTAGTGCACAAAAAATATGCTACTAACTCATCTTAACATACTATTTAGATTTTCTGCTCTTGTAAGTCCATATCTTACGGAATACTAATCTATGCAAAGTCCAGTAGCAGCACATTGTGCATGTCCAACAATTGTTAGATATTATTAAAACATTTTTCGTCCTGTGTTTACTTGTTGATTTCTAAGAATGGGAATATTCATTAAAGAGTATGGAAGTTCATTAATTCAACCACCAATTCTGAATGCTGCAAACAAAGCAGTGAATGGTATAGATATAGTCCTCAAATAAGAGATGCTTACAATTCAGAGGAGAATTGTACTTACACAGAATGTTGCAGAAGAGGAAGTGCAGGGTGTTTAGGAAATATAGGTTAAAGGATATATATTAAGGATTAACTTCCAAATTACTGAACATTTTTAAACAATATATGAGAGTACTATGCCTACTTATCAACATCCTCACTAGGTTTTAGCTCATTTTTTTTGTCTTTATTTCTAACTTAATAGCTGCAAAATACTACTTCCTTTTAAATAACCATTTTGTATAATTTCCATTTAAAGTGGATGTATATATCATATCATTCAGTGTTTTAAAATTTGTCAAAAGCATTTATCGATCCTTTGTCCACTAAGGATATGGCCATGTTCTTAAGATAATAAAATTATCTTAACATATGTTTTGGATTTTCCTTAATGACATACCTATCTTCATTAGGTTTCTTATGTTAATTTGTGGTGGTGGTTGTACGAAAGTTTTTCAGTTTTATATTCTCATATACATTCTGCTTTCCTTTTATAATTTCTTCCATGTTGATATTGTACATTTCCTACTTTTTTTTTTTTTTTTTTCTCCTTGACCTGGAGTTCTCTTGCTATATCCAAAAAGGCCACTGGTACCACAGCAGGCACCATTTTCTCTTTTCTATACATAAACCATGGCTACTGGTGTTCACTGAAGCACTGTGCTAAGAAGCAAAATGCAGTCTTCAGACACAACCTACAAACTCTGCTCTGATAAAAATAAACTGTGCCAAAGCCATCATGGATCTTTCCATTTCTGTTAAAAGAAAGTGACTCAAAATTATCCATGTTGTCAGTTTTGTATGATCTTCAAAATATCTGCATGCTTTGGAGGGAAACTACCCTGAAATTAAAAATGACCTCCACAACATATATTTAATGTAGTTCTTTTAGAAAGATGATTCACCAATTCATAGATCGGAAATGTAAACCGAGAAACAAATTACTTATGCTTGAGAAACTTCAACATGAAGTTTTTATTTTATTTTTTTAACTTGGGCTTTTAAAAATATTTTAAGACTAGGCCTTTTTTGACCACATTATTAATATTCTTAAAACAGCCCATGAAAATTGTTTATAATTATACATGTCACACATACATAATTATACAAAATAGACTTTACAGAATAATCTCATGAAGACAGATATGGCATTAAAATGTAATAAGCGTTGAGGACAGACTATATTAACCAATACGATTTCCTGGTTACTGATCTTTGATGGGAAATATCATGTGGTTGTCATTTTTTTTTTCTCCTGTATTGAACATTTTCAACTAAGCTCAGTGAAATTTCAGGAGCAATATGGTTGGAGACAGAGCTAGTAATAGAACAATTTAACTTTTTCCAAAAAGATTCAGTAACTCATTGCTTAACAACTGATACAAATACATAACCACTACTACTTTGGCTAGAGCTTTCAGGCCTTCTGCAGTGTCAGGTGTTACTCTGAGGTGGCTGGATTGTGTAGAAACCGAGGAAGGGGCTCTGGGCAATATCTATCGCCTGATAAGGAATTGTCTCAATATTTTAATAGCCTATTTAGGAGTAAGGAGCCCTGGTGGTGTAGTGCCTAAGGCATTTAACTACTAAGCAAAGGTTGGTGGCTCAAACCCAGTAGCCACTTTGTGGAAGGAAGACTGAGTAATCTACTTCCCTAAAGATTTACCACCTCAGAAACCCAAGGGGGCTGCTGTGAGTTGGAATCGACTCCATGGCAGTAGGTTTGGTTTTTTTATTTTTATTTTTATTTAGGCATACCTGGGCACACAGATGCATATATCCACCAGAACAATGGCTTAAGTTAATCTATGCTATCCCATAGGTTATCATGATTCACACAAAGTCAGAAATATTCTATGTTATAATGACAGTGCTTTACTTAGTCTTCCATTAGCTAGTTACAGTTATGGTGAATCTAATTAAAATAAGTCTCTCTAAGGGCAATTCAGGGAGCTCTGGTAGCATAGTGGCTAAGACACTTGCCTGCTAACCAGACGGCTGGCGGTTCAAACCCACCAGCCACTCCTCGGAAGGAAGGTTGGGCAATCCTACTTCCGTAGTGATACTGCCTCGGAAACCCAAGGAGGGGTCGCTATGAGTCAGGGCTGACTCGACGGCACATAACAACAACTAACAACATATTGTAATACTAACTACTAACCTGGAACAGGGGAGCTCTGGTAGCGTAGTGCCTAAAGCACTTGCCTGCTAACCAGAAAGCTGGTGGTTCCAACCCACCAGCTACTTCTTGGAAGGAAGATGGGGCAATCTACTTCCATAGTGATACTGCCTTGGAAACCCAAGGAGGGGGCTCTATGAGTCGAGTCCGACTTGACGGCAAATAACAACAACAACAACCTGGAACAGAATCTGAAAACAATAAATCTGAAGAACTGGAGCTTGGAGGTAGAAATTCTCAAGTCATTGATGCAAGTCTCTAATTGATAACCTGAACAACCCTCCTACAGAGTGCACGTGGTGAGGACAGGATTAATTCAGGAGAACATTTACCACAGTGATGAAAGCATGCAGCTACTAACCAGCTTCTAATCAACTGCCAACCAGTTCTAACCCATTAGGCTCTCGGTGGGAGAGAGATGAGGCAGTCTGCTTCTGTAAAGATTTACAACCTTGGGAACCCTATGGGTAGTTCTGCTCTGTCCTAAATGTTTGCTATGAGTCGGACTTGGATTGATGATGGCAGTGGGTTTGTTTACATGAGTGCTTCTTGTCCGGGTCTTTATATGAAGAACTTAGAAATGAAGAAGATACTCTAGTCATGATCTGTTTCTTGTCAGTCTTTGGAACCCTTCTGAGATTTGCTTCCAATAAACCCAACAGAATTTTCTGTTATAAGATCTGCCAATAAATTCTTGTCCATGCGACAGTTTGCTATATAAGATTAAGAGCATCTTATAGGACAGAATGTAAAGTACTATGTTTTCTTCTAGAAATTTGTCAAATTCTAAAATAACACACTCATAATTATTTATAGAGACCTATTTAGGCTTTTTGAATCCCAGGCTGAGAACTGGCAATAGACTTAGTTGCTTTCAGAGAATAACTTTCTCTGTGATATAATCTTTTTTTTGGTATATGATTATTTTTTTAAAAAAAGTCTCAAAAGTTCTTGTTAATGAGAAAGTTGAAGCTTGGGGAGAGAACCACTTGTGAAATTATTAATATGTCTATTGTTATGCTGTTCCTTTGAATTATTCTTGCTTCTGTCTCCTCTTTAAATTATATACTAATACCGATTCTTAAGAAATTAGTCAAGTACCAACAAAGTATTGAAAACTCTTGTCCATTATGAATTTTTCATGACTACTCATTTCAAACACTAATCTTGTATCATTTAAAATTTTGTGTTTGTTTTTCCTAGATATTTTATCACATTTGTTGAATGTCAGTATCCCAAACACACAATGAGCTTAATATTTGAGGACACATAAAAGATATACATCACGGTAACTGTGCTATCAGTTAGTGTATCATTTGTCAGCAATAAGAGTTGCATTTGAAGCCATTAAATATGAAATAAATCTTAAAATATAATATGTGAAAAAAGCTATAAATTGTATATAATTAAAGTTTAAAATGATACTTTTCAGCCTGTTGGGAACTTAAATGATCATTTCTCTACTTGGTGATTCTTACCCAAGTCCACTGACATTTATCACTAAATAAGTATTATGCTGGACAATTGGATATTCACTTAGTTCTGGAACACTCACACCTCCATGAAATTGGTAATATTAGCTCTGTTTTATGAATGAGGAAATGGCACACTAAAGTTACATAACAAGTAAATGGCAGAACCTGAATGTGAATCCAAGTTTCCTAACTCAGGTCCTTTCCTCTGTCCAATGTCACAGCTTTCTCTATCCAGTGTTTACTAGATACATGAATAGATTAAAAGAATGGGTAGGTGGGTGAGTAGATGGATGTTTTATTATTAATTCATAATCTGTTACTATCTTTAATTCTAAAATATGGAATTTCTGTTTTAGTAAGTTTCTCTCCCCAAAGAGGAAAAATAAATAAAGCATTCAGAAAATACTAGAAAAGTAACCTTTTTGCTTATGTTGATTACTTACAAAGTTCATAAAAGACTATATTGACCTGATGCTATTTCTTTTAAAAAACTAATTATTTTCTTCCACTTGAGTTGTTAGTGTTATTAGTATTTTCAGTTAATTGATGTTTGTGTGTTTTAAGTTAATTGTCTTTTATATTTTTACATCAAGTGAAATGTTTTGAAAACAATTCAGATTAATAAAGTAATTAAACATTCTGAAAAATCACTTTTATGCCTACATCAATACTTTAAATGGATTTTATTATCAAGTTTTAAGATTCTCAATAACTCAGAGAAGTGATATGCACTACTAATAGTCTGTAAATAAACTTTTCTTTGTTTAAACAATTTTATAGTTAAAATTGAAAATACCTCACTAACAACCAAACCAAACTCACTGCCATCGAGTCAGTTCTGACTCACAGCGACCCCTCCTTGAGTTTCCGAGGCAAGTATGTCTGTGGAAGTAGATTACCCAGTCTTCCTTCTGAGAAGTGGTTGGTGGGTTTGAATCGCCAGCCTTCTGGTTAGCAGTCAAAGACCTTAGGCACTACACCACCAGAGCTCCCAAAAATACTTCGGTCAACCTAAGTTCTAGTCAGAGCCTCAGTTCAAACAGAAGAAAGAACAATGCCATTGGTAAAGCTGATAGGGCTTTTCTTCATTTCCATAGTTAGGGAAAGCAGAATTCCTATCACAGATTCAGCAGAGCTTATGGAATATGAAAGGTTCAATGAATCAGCTTCCGTCTGACAGCAAGGTCTAAAGATTTATGCTTACAGTTCCCACAGTGTGCTAAAGCTTACACGGGATAGATGTTATTAAGTAATGGCTCCTAAAAGGAGGCAGGAGTAATGACTAAGGGGAATATGATCATGTCAGCAATATTCTTAATGAAAGTTAACAACTAGAATAAAATTATATTATAAAAATATTTTTAACTTTTAAAATAGAATTTTGTGGAGGAGAGATACTAAAACCTGAGAGACTAGTAGAAGATAAAGGTGTACGTATAAAACAAACAAATGAAACAAACACTCTAAGTTGTTTCATAGATACAGACATGATAATTTGAGATCTCAACTTGATTAATATGTAACTGGGAAGAAGCATATGGCAATAATACATTTTATTTTCTCATCTAACTCTATAAGTCAAGTTATATAAGCCTCCAGAGGGGCATTCTTTGGGGCTACCCAGAGGGTAGGGCAGAATTCACTTTATCCAAAAGAAAGAGAATGGGCAGAGAAGTGTTCTTATACACCAAGAAGACATATACCTGTGTGGACATCTAAGTGCTTGGAAGCATCTCTAGCATAGTTTATCATTTACTATAAGAGAAGCGAGGATGGAACATTACCTCATCAAGTGGAAGGTGTTGATGTCTGTTTATGGACATAGATCTCAGTAAGCTCTAAGACAGAGTAGGAATGAAAGTGTCATCTATTCAGGCAGGTATTAATATTTTCAATGAATATTTATTGAGCCGTTTCTTCGGGCATAGGGCAATGCTAAGTGTGCTCACGGCGATTTCTATCTATTGAAAGTGGTCTGCTAGCTCTGCTAAAAGTTAAGCTCCTTGTGTATTTTTCCCTGATTTATTGATGCTTTGAAGTCTACGTGAGAAATAGTAACAGCTGCTGTCCATTGAGCACCACTTTAGACACATGACAAGCAAGAGGAATTAACTTATTTAATTCTCACAGCAACGTGATGTGGTCGGTATTACAACCCTTTCCATTTTATAGATGAGGAAACTGAGGCACAGGGACCTAATAAATGGGATTATCTTTTATTTTGAAATGTACTAACAAAAGAACACACACTTATATCCTCTAAACCTACCGCCAAACCTTTTCCAGGTTGTGGGAGTGGTAGCCCTTAACAGACAACAAAGCAATTCAATACTCCATGTATTGATAATTGAAGATAAAGTATGAATTAATGTCAAGGAGCCTTATGCATCTCAGAGTAAACTGGCATGGAAAATGCCTAAATTATGTCATAAAGTAGAGTAAAAGTAAGCCAGAAGAAATTAATTGAAGTATAGGCTTATGATGTATGTGATTTCAGAAGTTAATTTAAAAAAACCAAGCCATTGCCATTGAGTTGATTCTGACTCATAGTGACTCCATAGGGCAGAGTAGAATTGCTGTACAGGGTTTCCAAGGCTGTATATCTTTATGGAAGCAGACTGCCACATCTTTCTCCCATGGAGCACCTGGTGGGTTCAAACTGCCAACTTTTTGGTTAACAGCCAAATACTTTAACCACTACTCTACCAGGGCTCCTATATATTTTAACAATAGCTAACCTTTATTATATACTTAGTTTATGCCACTACCATGCTAACATTGTTATATTTTATATTTAATGTGTATTACTATAGAGAACTCAAGTACTGCAGTAGTTAAAACACTCAGCTGCTTTAACTGAACCATGGAAATAAGGTGTATAGAACCCTAACATGGGGATTAGTTAGTTATGCCATCCCTCTGAGCTTAAAATGAGCCAGCCCAGAGTCAGAAAGGGGGATCTCACTGCCATCAGGAGAGAAGAGCTGGGAGTGGAGCGTGCCCTTGGACATGAGTTCTCTGCTGAGGTAGCAGAGAGACAGTGGTAGCAGAGGCAGCAGAACCAACAGGACCAAGAGACTGGGAGGAGACACAGTGGCGGGCTTGCTGGCTGACATAGTGCAAAAGCTGAGTGCCTTTGGGCAGGAGACTTGCTGGCAGAGTGGAGTGCACCTATTGGCAGAGCTGAAAGAGCTTTGTAACACTTGCCTGAGCTGGGCAGAGGCCAGACAGAGAGCTGAAGGCCAGACTGAGGTATGCCTGCAGCATGGCTGAGAAGAAGTTGTCCTGATCAAAGATTGGTATCCTGAGTGTTCTCGAACCTGAATTGTAGCCTGTTACTTCCTTAATAAACCCCATAATCCTGAATATTGTCTGTGAGTTCTGTGTGGCCATTGCAATGAATTATGGAACCCACAAAATGTGGAAATTATCAAACAATATTATTAATATCGCACGCAAGTAAGATCTTACTGAAAATAATTCAAAAAAGGTTGCAGCAGTATATTGACAGAGAACTTCCAGAGGTGCAAGCTGGATTCAGAAGAGGACGTGGAACAAGGGATATCATAGCTGTTGTCAGATGGATCTTGGCTCAAGGCAAAGAATACCAGAAATGTTTACTTGTGCTGTATTGACTATGCAAAAGCATTTTATTGTGTGGATCATGTCAAATTATGGATAACATTGAGAAGAACGGGAATTCCCGAACACTTGATTGTACTCATGAGGAACCTGTACCTTGACCAGGAGGCTGTCGTTTGAACGGAACAAGGAGACACTGCATGGTTTAAAATCAACAAGGGAGTGTGTCAGGGTTGTATCCTTTCCCTGTACTTATTCAATCTATATGCTGAGCAAATAATCTGAGAAGCTGGACTATAGGAAGAAAAATGTGGCATCAGGATTGGAGGAAGAATCATTAACAACCTGAGATTTGCTGATGATACAACTGTGCTTGCTGAAAGTGAGGATGACTTGACGCACTTACTGAAGAAGATTGAGGAACACAGTCTGCAGTATGGATTACATCTCAATATAAAGAAGACAAAAATCCTCACAACTGCACCAATAAGCAGCATCACAATAAATGGAGAAAAGATTGAGGTTGTCAAAGAATTCACATTGCTTGGTTCTACAATTGAAGCCAATGGAAGTAGCAGTAATGATATTAGACGCCATGTAGCACTGGGCAGGCTGGCTGTGAAGGAACTCTTTCAAGTGCTGAGGAGCAAGGATGTCTTCTTGAGGACTAAGGTGCACCTGACACAAGCCATGACATTTCCAATCACCTTGTATGCATGTGAGAGCTGGACAATGAATAAGGAAGACCAAAGAAGAGTTGATACTTTTGAGTCGTGGTGCGGGTGAAGAATGCTGAAAGTACATGGACTAACAGATCTGTCCTGGAGGAAGTGCAGCCAAGATGCTCCTTGGAAGTGAGGATGGCTAGACTTGGTGTCACCTACTTTGGTCATGTTGTCAGAAGGGACCATTCCCCGGAGAAGGATTTCATGCTTGGTAAGGTGGAGGGTCAATGAAGGAGGGGAAGACCTTCAATGAGATGGATTGGCACAGTGCCTGCAACAATGGGCTCAAGTATAGCAAAGATCATGCAGCTGGCACGGGATCGGGCGGTGTTTCATTCTGCTGTGCATAGGGTTGCTATGAGTCGGAAATGACTCAACGGCACCTAACAACAACAACAACAACAATGGAACCCAGAAAAGTAGAGATTACCATGAGAAAGACAGTTGATGTCGTAATTAGTTAAAAAAAAAAAAAAAATTGGAGGGTGGCCACATATCTGACCTCATGGGAATCAGCTTTGGGCTGATGCAGCTGATGGTGATTGCATTGGGCTGCCACAGCTGGTTATTGTCTCTCGCCTTCATGAAGTTAGAGGAAGTCAGATGATGCAGCTCCCAAGCCTTTTTAGCAGAATCTATAAAAATCCTGTCACACATAATGTATACACAAGAATCTTCTGTGAATCTTGTTAACGTGTAGATTCTGATTCAGTGTATCTGGGGTGTTATTTGTTGTTATGTGCCGTCGAGTCAGACCCAACTCATAGTGACCCCACCTTGGGTTTCCGAGGCAGTATCACTACGGAAGTAGATTGCCCCATCTTCCTTCCGAGGAGTGGCTGGTGGGTTTGAACCACCAGCCTTCTGGTTAGCAGTCAAGTGCCTTAGGCACTACGCTACCAGAGCTCAAATTCTCAGCAGGAGGTCAAATTGGAATGAACCAGTTGGAAACCCTGCTTTTAAACAGAAATAATATGCAGGGTATTTGTTGCTGATGTGCTTTGGAGATGTAAGAGGTATTGGCTCATTGTTCTTGTCAAGTTTACTTTGTTTTCTGTCTTCTGATTTAGACAATGGTATAGATTTTAATATAAAACTTTTCTTTGAACATCCTCTAAAACCTATCTATCAGGGTTTTTTTTTTTTTTTTAATTAAGTTTTGTTCCCAAAATTTAGCAGCTTTGTGTCTGTACATGTATTTGTTCTTTAAAAAGAGACACATCTATCCACAGAATGACTGTATAGGAATTTAGAACTATAGAAGGAGACATGCAACGTAGAAGTAAGTTTTCAATTTGGTATGTTATCGTTAACCAAGATGTAAAACGGCTTTTGCTGCATAAAAGCTATTAATATTTAATACTTTGCTCCTCCATTTAACAATCTCCACAATAACATGAAAAGAGTAAAAATAATGCTTTGTATTTATGTAGCACACGTCTCCATGGAACCCAGAGGATTTGGTTGACAGAGTCTAAAAATGGCTTTGTCAGAGAGAACAGGAAACGAGTATTATAGTAATTATTTTTCAGGTATTGAAACTGACACTGAGTCCATATGTAGCTACTAATAGGAACATTATGCATTCAAAATGATATGGATGGCTTCCTCCAGCCATCTTCATGATCAATAGAGACCATATTAAGGAATCACGTATGGAGCTTTTATTTTATTTTATTGCTTACAGAAGCAAACCGAGTGACGAAGCAATATTTCAAGAACTCAATATCATACTAATTATCAGAGTGCTGTGGTAATATTTTGTATTATTTAACTTTGCCTTGGCAATATGAGAATATTATACACATATACTTTCCTTTACTTAAAGAGCTCTGTTACAAAAGCAATTCTAAGTATTTTCTAAGGCAATAAAACAAAGTTTTTGATGGAATACTACATTTTTTTCTTCTGTAAAAACAGTTGTTTTGTGATGTGAAAAAGCTAGCACTGTAATTTAACTGTATTATGAATTAAGATCTTCAATGCATGGTTACTTTTTATGAAGTGGGGACATTGGTCTGTAGTGTAATGAGATAGCAAATGTGGACCTCTAAATTTCTTACTTTTACCTTCTCTTTAAGTCAGGTATCCTAGATAATGGATAAAACTAATGTATGTGTTGGTTGGGGTTGTGTTAAATAAATTGGAATAGCCTACATTGTATCAGTGGTTCTAAAACTTTAGCATTCACCTGAGTCATATGGAGACTTTTAAAAAAGTGCAGATTGCTGGGCTTCACCCTCAGATTTTCTGCTTCAGTAGACCAGGGGTTGGACTCCAAAGGAAAAAAAAAAAAAAATCACTGCCATCAAGTCGAACTCACAGCAATCCCTCCTTGGGTTTCTGAGGTGGTATCTCTAGGGAAGTAGATTGCCCAATCTTCCTTCCTAGGAGTGGCTGGTGAGTTTGAACTGCTAGCCTTCTTGTTAGCAGTCAAGTTCCTTAGGCACTACGCCATCAGAGCTCCTCAGAGTGGGACTTAAGAATTTGTATTTGTACAAGTTCCTACCACTGTCACCACCAGTTGCTATCAAGTTGATCCATTCATGGCAACCTCATGTGTTTCAGAGTAGAATTGTACTCCATTGGGATTCCAATAGCTGATTTTTTTTGGAAATAGATCACCACCGTTACTGGGTAGACTAGAATCTCTTAACCTTTCCCTTTGCAGCCAAGCACAGTAACCATTTGCAACACCCAGGGTCTCCCTGCAAGTTCCTAGGGGATGCTAATGATGCTTGTCCATGGAGCACAGTTTGAGAATCAGTAGTACAGCCAATTGGACGTTTGCTTTTACTCTACCGAGAAAGAGAAAATTATAATTATGACTAGATAGAAATTACATGTCAATGCAGGCATTTGTTTTTGAAAATTCAGGTGTATTAAGAGACACTAAGCAAGAAAAAGGAATGAAATTCTCTCTTCAAACAGAAAAATTTTAATTGTGGTGAAAAAACTATACCAGTTTTAACTGGTCATTCTCAGCTTAGTCTGTTTGCCTTGCATTGCACATGGTATGCCACAGGAGCTTGCATGCAACAGAGTTATCCGTAACACCCGTACTCATATCTATGGCTCATTATAATCATAGGAAACACTTTTTAATAACAGGAATCACATGGCTAGGAACTGTTGAAATGTTAATCCTCATTACTATCTTAAGACATAGATGCCCTTCTTTTCCCTCATTTTACAGACTGATAACTGAGGCTGATAGCCGGTCAATAATTTGCCCCAGGTCACACAATTGGGAAGAGGTGAAGCCAGATTTCAGACTTGCCAGCTGGCTCCAGAGAATACACTCTTCCTCAGCATCATGCCAAATCCTTTTATTCTTACATATTTATCTACTTGAAACTTCTGACAATATGGAGAGAAAGATCCTCAAGCAATGATTGTGGTTTTAGAGTGAAGACATGTTCTTTTCCCTCCTGTCAGAAGTTTGGTGGTGGGTGTAAATTCAGCAGGCTTCCTGAATTGTTCAGCTCTTGCTGCTCATCCTCACCATGCCTAAAGGAGGACGTATTGCACTAGGGAGTGCCATTCTGCTTTTGAACATCTGTCACAGTGGCTAGGTCCCCAGCTGCCCCATTTCATTATTGGTGTTCAGATGTCAGGGGAGTTTTTGTTTCTAAAGATGGGCTGCACTTTTTAGTAATTAAAGGAAAACAGGATAGGTAATATCTGAAAATACATCATGGCAATGAACTCAAATTGCTTTGGATGACTGATATGTTTAGTAGAAGATTTCTGAGGCGTATTATTACTACAACACAATTTATGCTTATGGCAGTGCACTTTTCATAGGTCCTCTTAAAAATATTTTTCTTCTCTGATGAGATAGCACAGAGAAATTAATGAAGTTATAGAACTCCAACATGTAGGTTCCTTTATTTTTTCTTACATAGTTCCAACTAAAGGGAGAAAATCCCCAAAATAAAATCTATTTTTAAAATAGATTTATTTTACTAAATTAATAGAGTGACTTGAGATAAATTATAATTTTCCTGTGGTCTGTGTTTCCCAGTTTTTCCTCAAGAAGCAAGCTTTATGCTTATAATAGCAAAATTTATTAGAAAAACTTTACAATGTACTGTGCAAACTTTATATGAAAACAAATCTAAAAGTAATGGTCCTTAAAAGTAATGGTTTATTAATTTGAGATTCATAATTATTTGTGCCTTTTGGTCTATGTACTTTGTTCAGTCTTTGAAGAAAGGGTGCTTCACAGTGTCGAGGACATTTTCTCTTTGCATGAAAAACTAAGAGTTTGAAAACACATTTCCAGATGGATTTTTTTTGTGTATATTTCCCATGTGTTGGAATATTTGGAGTTATATTTCCTTGTTGTTGTTGTTGTTAAGTGCCATCGAGTCATTTCTGACTCATAGCGACCCCATGCACAGCAGAAGGAAACACTGCCCGATCCCGCGCCAACCCCACAATCCCTGCTATACTTGAGCTCATCATTGCAGCCACTGTATCAATCCATCTCATTGAAGGCCTCCCCCTCTTTCGTCGACCCTCCACACTACCAAGCATGACATCCTTCTCCAGGGAGTGGTCCCTTCTTACAACATGACCAAAATAGGTGAGACGAAGTCTAGCCATTCTTGCTTCCAAGGAGCATTCTGGCTGCACTTCCTCCAGGACAGATCTGTTAGTTCTTTTAGCAGTCCATGGTACTTTCAGCATTCTCCGCCAGCACCACAATTCAAAAGCATCAACTCTTCTTCGGTCTTCCTTATTCATTGTCCAGCTCTCACATGCATATGAGGCTATTGGAAATATCATGGCTTGTGTCAGGCGCACCTTAGTCCTCAAGGAGATATCCTTGCTACTCCGCACTTGAAACAGCCACTCAGCAGGAGAAAAATGAGGCAGTCTGCTTCAGATAAGATTTACAGCTCTTCAGTGTGTAGTGACTGGGGTCTTAAAAGCTTTAAGTGGCCATCTAAGATGCAGCTAATGGTCTCCTCTCATCTCAAGCTCTCAAGCAAGGAAGAGTGAAGAAAACCAAGGACATTTAGAAACAATCAGCCCTAAGATATGATGGACCTCAAGACCAGAACTAGATGGTGCCCAGCTACCAATGCTAACCTCTAGGCAAGGGATCAAAACTGGAGATCCTGGATAGAGTGGGAGGAAAAATGTGGAACAAAATTCAAAAATACAATAATGACCAGAATTACTGGTCAGATGGAGTCTGGTGGGACCTCCCAAGACTATGGCCCTGGGATACACTTCAGGCCTGGGATAAAACTCACTCCCAAAAGCTGGCTCTCAGCCCAACAAGTAGAAAGACTTACATGCAGAACACCCAACCCAGGGTGATGCACCCACTTACTCTACAAAGATATACCCCTGGGAGCCATCTGCCATGGGACAGCATTCACATGGAAGGAAAGCTCGATGGAAAGGAGTACATAACTAAGAAGGGCACAGGGATGGGGGGTAGTCACAGAGAAGGGAGAGGAGGAGAGTGGGTTAGGGGTGGAGATGGTAATTGGGGAGTGAAACCAAATGTACATAAACTGTTGAATGTAAAACAAATCCTGCTCTATAAACTTGCACCCAAAGCACACACACACACACACAGAGAGAAAAACAGATGTGCAGCTCTTCAAAACCCTATGGGGGCAGTTCTACTCTGTCCTATAAAGTCACTATGAATCTGAATTGACTCCATGACTGTGCTATAGTAAATTACCGTGTATGGCTTTTCTAGCCATAAGTCTTTGTAAATTCTGTGGTGGAATTTGCTGTGAGCAACTGAGGAGTTCCTGATTGTAAAAGTTATCCACCTGGGGTATTTCTGTTGGGCGCAACACAAAGCAATGTTCTGGGAGGTTCCTGCTCTCTCTCAGGTGCTTAGAATTCTGTTGTTATGATTGGTTGGTTTGGCCACTCTGCCAGGCTCACAAGGAGTCCTCCGAGAGGCAGAAGAGGTCTCTCTCTCTCTCTCTCTCTCTCTCTGACTGTTGGTTGAGGAAGAAGTGCTGCTGAAAGAGACACATGCTCCTGAAAGAGACACATGCTGCTGGGAAAGAGATGCAAGAGACACACATTGCTGAGTGAGACACTGAGGGACACTCACTGTTGGAAAAGAGACTGTGAGAGACTGTTAGGAGAGAGACTGTGGGCTGGCAGAGAGAGTGAGCATTTTTCCTGAACTTGAACTGTAGCCTGGTGCTTCCCTAATAAATCCTGTAATCTGTGAGTTTTGTGTGGCCACTGTAGTGAATTATCGAACCCAGGAGAGAGGTGGTGGGTGCTTTGGGAGAAACGATTGGTGAAAGGGCTGGAGGGAGGTAGCATGTCTGGCCTTTCAGGAATAGGGTTCTGATAGTGATTCTGTCTTCCTCCTGTGGGATTGGAGGAGGTCAGGAGATGTGGCCTCCCTGCCCTTTTTGCAATGGCAAAGGGTCTGGTTTTATTTTGATCCCAGCTTAAAACATAGGAAAAATAAGATTATGCTGCAAAATGATTTGCTGGAAATCACACATCTGTGGTAATAGGATTTAATCCCAGAGAGCCTGACTCCAACTCTTTGTCTCTAGTTACTGTCGTATATCTACTCCCAAAGGAGCTCTGGTAGCCTAGTGCCTAAGGTACTTGACTGCAAACCAGATGGCTGGTGGTTCAAACCCACCAGCCACTCCTCAGAAGGAAGTTTGGGCAATCTACTTCCATAGTGATACCGCCTCCAGAAACCCAAGGAGGGGTAGATATGAGTCAGTTACTACTCTATGGCAAATAACAACAACAACAATAATCAACTCCTGAAAGCATCCTTAGGTTAGAAGGCTGACACCTAGTCTCTGTCTTTGAAAGCAATGACGTAGTGGTGATAAGCAGAGTCATCTTTACTAAAGGAAGCTTGGATAGGCTACAAGTAACTTCTAACTCTTCAGGGATTTCCGTGTGTGCTTCATGAAAAAACAGGGCTATTCATTAGAAAACCTCCAGGCTATTGTGGTCCTTCATCCCTTCTCACTTAAAACTATTACAATAGACTACTGATTTCTTCAATCCCACTTCCAATTCCCAACCTCTTCTTCACACTGTTGTTATTAGTTGCTGTCAAGTTGATTCCAGCTCAGGGCTACAGCATGGATGCAGAGTAGAATTGCTCCACAGGTTTTCAGGGCTGCGAACTTTTCTGAGGTGCTCCTGAGTGGGGTGGACCTGCCAACTTTTCAGGCAGCAGTAGTAGAGCACTTACCCACAGAGCATTTGCACCACCCAGCGATTCCCCTTCCCACTGTGTTGTTGTGCACCCTCAAGTGGATTTGCAGGTTTTTCTAAAATGTAAATCTGATTCTAGTTCCCTGCTTTCCACTCTTCAGTGGTGCCTCATGTCTTTCTGACTGTTTTACTATTTAATGTCGTTTATAAATTCCCTCTTGGACTCCAATTGCCATTCCCACCTCCTTCCCTTCCACTCTCACACTCCACAGCTAGCCCCTTCATTCCAGTTGGGCCTTTGCACCCACTGCCTGCCCTAGTTGGCTAGAATGCTTTCCTCCCTGCCTCCCTCATCAAGCTGTCCACGCTTCTGAGCACTGTCTGTGGGAAGCTGCTCTTGAAGTCTCCGATTTCAGTTAGTATTTCCCCTTAGGTATTCCAGCAGCAATCTCTCCCTCTCTATCGTAAAACATGATACATTCTGAGAGGCTGGTCACTTATTTTTACCACCCATTTGACTGTAAACTCAGTGAGGAGTGGCTCTGTGAATGTCTTCCTCACTTTTCCATCCCTAATACCTCGTACATAGTAGGAGCTCAAAAGTTCTTAAGTGTGAGAGACTGAAAGCAAACATCATTGTTGTTGTTGTTGTTATGTGCCGTCGAGTCAGACCTGACTCATAGCGACCTCTCCTTGGGTTTCCGAGGCAGTATCACTATGGAAGTAGATTGCCCCATCTTCCTTCCGAGGAGTGGCTGGTGGGTTTGAACCGCCAGCCTTCTGGTTAACAGTCAAGTGCCTTAGGCACTACGCTACCAGAGCTCCCAAACATCATTAGAGATATTAATTTGTTAATACACAAAATACTATTTCAAGTGCTTGATAAATATACACGTAATCTACACAAAACCCCCATAAGGTAGATACTATTATTATACCTAGTGCAATGGGAAACTTGCTACGCAGAGCGTGTAAGCAACTTTTCCAAGATCATAGCTAATAAGTTGCAACAGTAGGGTTTAGACCCAGAAAATCTGACTTCAGAGTTGGACTTTTGACCACTGTTACACAATAGTTGAGAGAAGCCCGGAGCCTTCAAAAAGTGGAAAGACATGGAAGCTGTATTGCTTGAGTATCTGCCACTGATGTGCCTAAATTCAATTATCTGCAAAATTAGGAAGCTGTGGTTTGATGATCCCTAAGGTAAGTATTTAAAGGACAGTGATTTGTGCCAAGCACTTGTTTATACCACTGGGAAGTAGGTAAAGGATTGAAAAAAATGTACCAAATGTCTGTGAGCTAAAATGTATCCCCAAGATCCTGTCTAAACACTCCATGCTATTTTCTTCACTGTTTGGGAAATTCATAAACTTATCCAGGTATTCTCTGTTAAGGGAATTGAATATGAAACAGTAAGCCAAATGAATAAACTAAGTCACTAACCATCTTGGACCTACCTAACAGATTGGTCTCCACTGAGATAGTTAATTTGGCATACAATTTCCAACAATGCTAACTTAGTAATGTAGGTTATTGCCTAGTCTAATGGTTAGCACATAGTAGGCGTTAAATAAGGATTAGCTCCCCAGATCAGTTTTTGTGGATTTTATTTTTCCTGTGAATGTTTGATTATTCACCTATTCCGTGTCTCCAAGAACATTCATCAAAAAAGGAGAACTAATAAACATTCTAGCTTATTTGGTACATGTTCCTATTATATAATCACCATGGTATCCAGGCTCTTAATTGAAAGCAAACACATTTATAAGAAGCAAAATGTATTCTTTATTCTCTCACTTCAGGTATGCTCCCATGGGGTCACTGCCTCTTTGTCCCATTTAGTCTTATCAGTAGATACTATTTTCCAATAACTTTCATTGGAAAAGTAGATGTGGTTAGATCTACTTTAAGGGAATCAACACATGTTATTGTTAACCAACCTTATTTTTCACTTTTAAGGAACAAGGCTGTGTCTAAAGATTGAATATTCAATGATGTCAAGGCAAAAAAGAATGTTAATATAATCACATGTCACATTTCTTTTTGAAATTTTCTCTTAATGACCAGTGCCCTGGTGGTCAAGCTCTGAAATTAGGTTCATGCTATGAAATGAAAGATGAGTGAAATTCAGATGTAATTTTCAAAATACAAATCCACTTTTACTTACTTTGGGTACTAAGTGCTTAAATGAATGTAGAACATCTCACTTATAGCAAATTAAATGAACAGCTTTAGAAATGCAAATGTGAAAAGGACCATATTGCATATCATTATCCAAATTATATCCAGCTAATGATCAAGATTCAATAATGACATCCAGAAAATAAACCCACAGTGGTTGGTAATCTGTCCACAGTATGAAATTCTGAACAGGTTATGTATGTGGTATTTTAGTCCTTCTCCCAGCATGTTTCAGAGCAGCTTTTATTGTGAGAACTTTGAAAGCCACAGGAAAGCATTTTTAGTAGGTTTTCTTCAGTTTTGAAAAGACACAGGTATATGTTAACTCATTACCTGAATATATCAGTTACTTTGGTTTTGAATGTACATAATTTCCTACTTTATAGTGTGTAAGGAGTCCTCAGGCGTATTTGCCTGCAACACTTACAATTTAGAAAAAAAAAGAAGAAAGAAAGAAAATAAATTAAGTAACTCACCCAAGTCAGCTTTTTAAGGGATCTTTGAAAAATAGCTAGTATTTTAAAATAAGCATATTTTCCATTCATTGTTCTGTGAGTTCAATGGCTTTTAATTTAACATAAAGGAATAATGATTAGGCCCCTTATTGGAGGAACTTGATTATTTAAGATCCATATGAATTACTGAACATGTATATAATTGTGTATATGCACAAATATGAAATAGTAATCACATAAGTAATCTAGCCTGAAAATTTCAATATAAAATGTCTTAAAAAATCACGTTAGCCCTACGATTCACCTAAGGATGAATTGAAGAGTCACACTACATACAATTGTATTAAAAATTATAATACTAGATGTTCATTTCACATAGGTTTTTAATTTTTTACTTTATGTGTGACTTTAATTTTAGATTTTTTCTCAAACATTTTTTGACCTCATTGACTTTAGGAAAAATAAAGCAAATGAGTATATCTGTGTCATTTGTATATCCATTTTTGTGCATATGGGAAATCATTTATGTAACATTTCCTTACAGCTTAAAACAATAAATGCACTCCTCCAGGCATTCACAGGTTATGATCTGATAATCCTATAGAATATATAACAGTCTGCACCAGGAATGTCCAAGATATACCTGGGAATATCTAAAACAGAACAAAGAAGGAAAAACTCAAATCAATTTTTACTTAATCTACATGTCTGAAATGTAATCCAATAATCAGCCATGCCCTCTGAGAAGCAGATAAACAAATATAGTACAAACAAATGACATTTGAAGCTAAAATTTAGGCTAATCAAAATTTAGGATACTCAAACTGCCTGAAACACATGGGTTAATCCCATCAATTGGCTAAAATTTGGGTTCCAGGAAACATTCTAAGATGTGTGTACATATTGAACTTAAGTTTGAATGCATTTAACAAGAAAAGCAAAACAAAAATAGCTTAAATATCATAGTTTATTTCTGTTTCATATAAAAGGAGTCCAGAGGAAGAAAGTCCAGGGCTAGTATGGCAAATCCAAGGTGTTATCAGAGCTTTTTTTCTGCTGTGTCTTTCTCAGCTGTGGTTTCCAAACCCAAGGTTGAGATGATTACCAGAGTTTTAGCTACTTTGTCCACATGCAAGGATTTGCTAGTCGTTCCCTTTTAAGGAGAATTTCCTGTAGACACATACATACTTCCACTTATATCTCATTGGCCTGACTTAGTTACATGGCCATGCCCAGCGGTGTAGGTAAGGCTGGGAGCCTTTTAGCTGACCATATTGTCCAGGATTCTATTACTGAGGAAGAAGGGAAAACTAATTTTAAAGACAGTATGAAAAGCAAGTGTCATAAACAGTCTTGCTGTGGAAATTGAATGTTGTTTATTGCGTTACAACTCTACTGTATGCACATAAATATTCATATGTTTAAGTGGTCCCCTTCTACTTTATTTATGAAGCTGAACATGTGGGAAGAACAAATGGCAGTGGTCATCCCAAACTGCTCTGTGTATAAACTGAAAGTAGATGGTAAAAGGCAGGAAAGCCAGAAAAAAAAAGTTGAATAGGTGCTCAGAACTTAGCCTGCAAAATCAGAGAATGACTGAAGACACTGAGAAATAACCATAGACTCAGTATAGTTATATCTGCTTTGGGGAGCCCCTTCAAATATAAATTTAAGAGATAGCAGCCAAAGAACAGAGAGGCTGCAAACAGCAGCTCCCAATTAAAGCAGCATATTTGCATATATTCTTGGGGGAAGATGATTATCACAGAATTCTTTCCTACTGTGAAACATGCAGAAGGAGAACGTACCACATGGAGAGTAGTATTTTTGAATTGGGAAGGTCAGCAAGATAGAACGGAAACTTACTGGAAATGCAGAAAATTTATTTAATTATTCTTTCAACTTCATGTGAAAAATGGTCTTTATTTTGTTGCAAAAGCACACATTGTAGTGAAGGAGTCTGAGATTAATACATAGCACAATAGAGTCCATAAATACTCGGGCATTTTTGTTTTCCTCTCTCTGCAGTTTGTAACACATGACCGATATATTGTGTCTGACTAAGAGTTTGATAAGTATGGTTATTTATCCAGAATTTATGGTCACATTCTTTGGATGGTAGCATTGCTGAGAGTACTCAAACTGACAGTTAAAAATTACAGAAGTCAAGAGGATGGCCATTATTTCACTTTGAGATAGATGCAATTGCCCGAAAGGATTTTATTCTATACATACATATATATAAAAGACTTACGCAGCATTTTATTTTTTAATGGCTTTCCTTTTCTTAATTCCTTCAATTTACTTAATTAAACAAATATAGTATAACCCACTTGGCCAATTTAACACTTCTTTTTCAGTAGAATATACTGTGTGTGTATGTGACATTTTACATATGATATTTTAAATGTGTCTAATTCTTTGTAACTAAACATATAGGTTTGATTTCATTAAAAAAAAAAAAAAAAAAAGGTCTGGATTGGGATTAGTTTTAAGTGTCCTAAACATATAGATCAGCCACTCCTCGGAAGGAAGGTTGGGCAATCCTACTTCTGTAGTGATACTGCCTCGGAAACCCAAGGAGGGGTCGCTATGAGTGCACATAACAACAACAACAACAACAAACATACAGATAATAGTTCAAGCTGTGAAGAGAGAAAAGAAGGCTGTGGACTAATTGTTTGTATGTTAAAAGACAAGAGCCCAACAAAACTCACAATGATGAGCTAAAGATGTAGAAAGAGAACCAGGAATGGATTCAGAGAAATCTAGGGAGGAAAGTTTTACGGAGGGGTTGAATGACCAATAGATGGAACAAAGAGGTTAGTTAAGTAAAGCAAGAACTGCAGGATTAGCAACCAGAAGATGATTTTTATCCTAAGCTAACTGAATTGGAATATTGATGCCTGAAGTTTGGCTTATTCCATTGGATAAACAAATGCTTACAGAGAATTGACTTTTGGCCTACAGTGATAGGGGTATTGCTTTGATTAAGGGTAGAGTTTCACATCCAATTAATGTAATTGCTGTCAGTAAGTTATATACTTGTAAAATGTTGAATTGGCATAAGTTCTGTGATAAATATATTTAAACAACAACAGCAACAAAAAGAGCAGCTGCTAAGACTGCCTACTATGTATGATCAAACACCTTGTGGGATTTGGTTCCTTGATTTGGAGGTTTAGGTTCATGGTTTCTCAGGACATCCCAATTAATCAGCCTAATACCATCTTTAGTATTTCTGTTCTGTCTCCTAGTTGTTGCATTGTGCCTCAGGTCTTAAAAGGTTGAAGGCAGCTTTCCCTTGTGCAGCAAATTGGTCTCTTGGTCTAGAGCGACAGAGGAAGAAGGAGAGTCAGGAACTGGAGGGAAAAATGGAGTATTTGGCTAATTGTTTCCATGAACAGCTGCCTCTTTGCCATGAGGCCAGAAGAACTGGATGGTACCCAGCTACCATCACTGAATGTTTAGATCAAAGGTTCTGTAAAATAATCCTGATCAAAATGGGGGAAATGCAGCACAGAATTTCAAATTTTCATAGAATCGGTACTTTCTTACTCCATGGAAGATGGAAAAACCTCAGAAACTATTGTCCTGAGATAATCTTTGTACCTTAAACCTTAAATCAAATGTATCCTCTGAAGTCTTCTTAAAACCAAACAGTACTTTAGCTTACTCGTAAAGAATGTATGCTTTGAGCACTGGGTTCTTTTAAGATCTATCTGTGTGGGATCAAATGAACCGCAGCAATTTGAAGTATTAGATAGGATACTTAGAGGCAGTGAATTTGTGTTAATAGGAGAAGAATGATTCAGAAAAGGAAGGTAAGGATGGTTGTACAACTTGAAAAACGGAAGCAATGTCACTGAATGCAATGCCATGTAGAAATTGTTGAATTGATGTATATGTTCTACTGAGTAAATTCTCAACAACAAAAAACAAATTTTTAAAAAGAACATAAATTTTTGAGAAAATGTAAAAGAGGTGGAATCAATGTGTTTATGCCACTCTCTAAGAAGCCTCCACGTCTGGAGAAGGAGATGAGGCAGTAGGACGCCTAGTGAACACTAGTCTATACCTGTACTGACCAGTGTGGGAACCACTGGCTGCATGCGTCTACTGAGCACTACTCAGAACTCACCACCTTCGAGTCAAACCCCACTCACAGCGACCCCTCCTTGGGTTTCTGACGCGGTATCACTACAGAAGTAGATTGCCCAACCTTCCTTCCAAGGAGTGGGTGGTGGGTTTGAACCACCAGCCTTCTGGTTAGCAGTCAAATGACTTAGGCACTATGCTACCAGAACTCCTACTGAGCACTACAGGTGTGGCTTATCTACAAGAAGATGGGCTCTAACTATAAGAGCCACACTGGATTTCAAAGACTTAATATGAAAAAAGAATACAGATAATGGCATTGGAATTACATACCGATTATTGTTGAAACAATAATAATTTTCAGATATTGGATTAAATACAATGTATTATTAATATTAATTCCACCTGTAGTTTTTACCTTTTTATTGTGGTTACTATTTTTTTTTTTAATTGTGTATGTGGCTTTTAGTTGTGGCTCAAATTATACAATATTAGGAGCTCTGGTGGCACAATAGTTAAGACATTCAACTGCTAACTAAAGGGTCAGCAGTTCGAACCCCCTAGCCTTTCCATGGGAGGAAATATAAGACAGTCTACTTCCACAAAGATTTACAACCTTGAAAATCCTGTGAGTCAGTTTTACTCCATCCTAATACACTCCTCAGAAGGAAGATGGGGCAATCTACTTCCTCAGTGATACTGCCTCGGAAACCCAAGGAGGGGTCGCTATGAGTCGGGGCCAACTCGACGGCACATAACAACAACAGCATAGGGTCGTTATGCATTGGAATTGGCTAGATGGGAGTGGTTGGATTATATATTATGTGGGCCGTCAGTCCTAGTCTATTCTCTGACTCAGTTCACTATCTCAATTTTTGACAATAATAGATGAGGGAAAATCAAAGCCATTGTGAAAACTACAATATTTTCCTGCTTGAACTTAAGGATGTAATTTGTTGTAGTAGAAAGAACCTAGGCCCTTGGATCTAACTCTCTTACTAACTAGCTCTATTGCCCTGGGCAAGTTATTTAACGTCTGTGAGCTTTGACTTCCTCATCCATAAAATGAGAATCATAATACTTACCACACAGGGAAATTGAAGGGATTAAGTGTGAATACCAAGATCTTTGCAGAGTGCCTGCCACATAATTTGCACTTAATAAATGTTAGTTACGTTCTTTCTTTTTTGTGTGACCTATAATTCTGTTAAAAGACCCAGAATTGATTTGATACACTGTAAACCTCAAAATAGAGAAGAACATAACAAGAGGAGGGGTGAGAAATAACAAGATTCAGACTAATTGGCTCACTGAAAAAGGAAATCAGAATCCTCCAAAGATTAAAAAGCAAGTGGCAATTAACCTTAGCTTCTTTGGAAGGATAAAGTAAAAAAAAATTCTTCAAATACAAAAATGTGCATATATATATATTCCTCAGTGGGCCATTTGAAACAGTGTATATATAAACTGTTTTATAAATTAGAATGCACTGATTCAAATATTCATAGTGGTGTTATTATTACTATTTTATAAAATTGCACCCATTTGAAAGAAAGAGTTAAAGTGGCAAATGGGAGAACAAAGAGCAACTCTAGGGAAAAAAAAAATTAAAGTTTGAGATGATGGACGAATAACAAAAAGAGAGAGAGGGTAGAAAGAATTTGCAAAGGTCGAAGTAAGAGATTTATATCTAGTTAGCATTCACTGCTCCGTTTTCTTCTTTTTCAGCTTTAACATCCCTCCCATGCGAAGATCCAAAGTAAATCCCCCCACACACCACTTCAATTTCAGTAACTCTGATACCATATTTTTCCCACAGCAAAAATCTTAGTTTCCTGTTAAATTTCAAGCTTATCACCTCAAGGTCTTCTCAACTCAAGTCTCCATCCAGCCTTGATTCTACTCCTGCCCCCTTCCCCTCCCTTCACTCTGCTTGTGCCCAGCAATACTGAATTCCATACTGTACCAATATTAACAATATCTTTTCTTCTTCAAACCTTAAAACTTTGTTCTGAGCAATCTATTTAATACTTTAATGTTGAATTGCATTAAGAAATTGATGCCAGAATAGATGATGTATGTGAATACCACATAAACGCTGACACATGCATACAAATTTGACCCACCAAATTATCTAACATTGAATATATATTGTTGGAGATATGATGAATCTTATTAAAGAATTATTAAATCATGTTTACATTATTATTATGAGCAAAGTTATATATTTTTTAAATGATGGGCTTGGAGTTATAAATGCTAAAACTTCTGTATTATTTAAATCTGTATTGCAAATGATAAAAAATCCAACTCAGTAAACAATAAAAATTATTTATTATCTCATTAAGAGAATAAGGAGCTATGGTGGCATAGTGATTAAAGTATGCTAAGCAAAAGATTGGTGGTTCAAACCCAATACCTGCTCCACAGGAAAAAAATGAGACAGTTGGCTTCTATACGATATACAACCTTGGAAACCCTGCAACACAGTTCTACTCTGTGGTAAAGGGTCACTATAAGTTTGAACTGACTCAATACCAATGAGTGCTATTAAGAGCGTAGTCCAGAGATTGGCAAGTGTTGGTCAATGATGTGATTAGAACCCAGTTTTTCTATGTTTATTTCATTTCTTTTCCCCAAAAGTGTGGCCAGCAGGATCCAGGACTAAAAGTATGTGGTTTAGGTGTTGAAGAAAATGGTAAGATTTTCTTTCTTACTGTCTGTATAAAAATTGCACTGTGTCATGTTGACTTTTACTGGGTCATGTATCCATCCTTAAACCAAGGGAAATGAGCCATTGTAAAAATGGCCTGGTGGAAGTGTCTGACCTCCTGTAACTTCACAAGCAGGAGAGGGAGATAATCATTATCTGAATTTACAACTTGAGGCTGATACCTATGAGCTAGAGGCAGACAGCCTTCCACCCTGCAACCATTTTACCATTTCGGACATCAACTATCCCTCCCATGGCATTCTGTACTTCTCTGCTGGATTCAATAATTTGTTGTAGTGGCCACACAGAAGTCATAGACAATACTCATGATATGCGCCACCAGAGCTCCTTATACTCATGATACCGGGGTTTATTAGGGAAGAAACAGGTTACAATTCAGGATCAGAAACGACTCAGGATACAGTTCTTCCATCACAGAAGCCTCTTATCATCTGTACCTGCATGCATGCCTTTCTCTGGCCCTCAGCCTCTTAGCCAATTAGCTCCTTGGCATATACTCTGCTTAGGCAACGGTTTGAAAGCCCTTTTAGCTCTGCCATAGCACCCTAAAGCCCCCACTCCACCAGTAATCCTCTCCCAAAGGTGCTTAGTTCTAGCTCTGTGGGTCGGCAAACCTAGATCCACCAGGTGCTGGAGGAAGCCTCCTCTGCCAACAAGGCCAGCAAGCCTCCAACCGAAAGGTGCCCAGCTTTCTCATTCCCAGTGATCTCCTGGTTCTGTTACTTCTGCTGCTACCATTTCTCTGTTACCACTCCTCTGCCACTGTCCCTTGCTGTCTCTCCAGTGTTACATCTCTCTCTGTCTACTGAGTGAAGAACGTTCCCGTGCAGGAATCCTGGGTACAAAGGACATGCTCCTGTCTCTTTTCTTGGAGGTAGTCAAGTACCACCTCTGCTTTGTAACTGATTCTCTATTAAGCCTAGTGGGATGGCAAAATTGACCAATCCCCGTGCTGGATAACACACACCTTATTTGTATGGTCCCACTCACACAGAGATGCCATGTGCTTTATTTGTATTATTAGCAAACTATCAATTACCCTGGTGGGCCACAAGCATTTTATTTGCATAGTTCCACCCAATCTTCTGGTGAGAGTATTACAAGACTATTGCTAGAAGGTCCATATTACAGGACTGCAGCCAGGTTGATTGACTAGAACTAGGGTGGTGGGAGACATTGATCCATAAGAGGAAAACTGGGATGTGTTTAACAGGGAAGAGTAGTGGATGGTTTCTCAAGAATAGAAACAATGCAAATCCACTGAAACCCCTCCCAGAGCTGATACTCTATGAATCTATATGGCTACTGCATGTATGTAGCATGCTGCCGAAAGCAGTTTGGGTTCTATGGGTCAGGGAGATTTCAGGATCATAGGACTTCTCTTTAAAATAAAATAATGTATATAAATTTCTGAGAATAGTAACTGGAACAAAGGAATTTATAAAAACTGATGTTACTAGTAGTTTGATTTGAAGAATCTCAAAAATAAAAGTTAATAGGTCTTTTATGGGGAGCTCTGGTAACATAGTGCCTAAGGCACTTGACCGCTAACCAGAAGGCTGGTGGTTCAAACCCACCAGCCACTCCTTGGAAGGAAGATGGGGCAATCTACTTCCATAGCGATACTGCCTCAGAAACCCAAGGAGGGCTCGCTATGAGTCAGGTCCGAATCGACAGCACATAACAACAACAACAGCAGGTCTTTTATGTAACAATGCCTTTTGTAAGTAAATAAAACTGACTATCCTCATTTTCTTTGTCCCAGTTTTTGTAATCTTTCCTGTCCTACTTGAGTTTAAAGTTTAAGCCTGTATCCATGATCCCTCTTAAGCAATGGTGACAGAATAAAATCAAATATACCATGCTGTAGTTTGAGATTAATCATCATTTGATTTAATTCAATTCAGAAAATATATGTTGAATGATCTATGCATCAAGCATTATGCTAGGTCTTGAAGTTACAGCTGTGATGAAGAAAGAACATGCAGATGTGGGTCCAATCCTAATTAGAAATCTAATTACATTGAAAGCTGATATTTCAGACAAGGAAGTTCACCTGCTTGTATGTTTTTGCATTGTCACATCAAGAACACCCTTAGTTCAAAAAGGCTTACAAAAAATAATAATCTCTGTGGTAGCATTTTGTGTTCTGTTATAATCATAATCTGGTGTAATTTCATGAATTTATATTGCTTAGCTAGGATTTCTATCCACCTTCCAAGAGATCCCAAGAATTATATTTTGGCATTACTCTTAACACCATTCATTCATCTTTCAAGAACTATTTTTTGCATAGTACTTCGTGACAGCCACTATCTTAGAGCACAGTAGTTAATAAGTGAGACAAAAATGTCTGCCTTTAGGAATCTTGAAAGAGACAGAGGAGTAATAATAAACAAGATAAATAAGTGAAAGTGTATTGTATTAATAGATGTAAGTTCAAAGCCTAAATCTTCAGATAAGTGACCTACAAAGTGTTGATGGGGGAAGATACCAAAATGAGATAGGATGCAAAAGGAAGGCTTACTGAAAAGGTGACCTTTGAGTAAAATGGGAAAGAAATTAATAAGTGGTATTGGTGTCTAGGGAAGGAACATCTGAGATAGAAGAGTAGGAGCTAAGATGGTGATTTGGGAGATTTGGTGAAATAGCATGGAATGTAGTATGACTGGAGCAACATGAGAGGCAGTGTAGGAAGGGATGAGGTCAAGCAATAAAGAGCCGATCGGGAGATCAGACAGGACTTGAAATGATAACTTGATTTGTCTTGTTCTCACTTGACATAACAAGAATTATGCTGACTTGAATTGATTGGCATGTCTTGACTTCACTTGACCTAGCTTGGCTTGAATTTACTTGACTAAATTTTGCTATTAAAGGTCATTATAAGGGTTTGGATTTTACCCTGAGTGAGAGGGGGATTTTAAGAGAAGTGGCATGATCTGACCTCCAATTTAATAAAATCACTCTGACTGCTGTGTGAGAGGAAGGTATAAGAAGCTTGGACTGATGTGATGGCAGTAGACATGGTAAGAGTGATGTCCAGGATATATTTTAAAAATAGAGCTGAAAGAAGTTGATGATGGACAAGATATGGGTTGCAACAGAAAGAAAGAAGTCCAGAATGACTCTGGGATCTTTGGCCAGAGCAACTTGAAGTAGAGAGTTGCCATTTACTGTGATGGGAAAGGCTGTGGAAGAGAAGATTAGGAGAGATGACTACAAATGATCAGGAGTTTATTTCCAGCAGTGTAAACTTTAAGGTCTATTAGATGGCCAAAGAATTGTGGGTGGTACAAACATTTGACCATTCAAATACTAATCAGAAGGTTGGTGGTTCAAACCGACTAAGAGCCAACTTGGAAAAAAGACCTGCTCGTTTGCATCTAAAGGTCACAGCCTTGAAAAGCCTATGGATTGTAATTCTACTTCACAACACATGGGGTCACTATGAGTCAGAATGTATTTGACAGCAAACTGGTTTGTTTTTTGGATTAGATACTCAAATAGATCTGTGGGAAATGAGTCTGGAGTTCACAAAAAATGGTCTGGACCATATATATATATATATATATATATATATATATACACACACACACACACACACACATATACATATATATATATATATGTTGTTGTTGTTGTTGTTATGTGCCGTCGAGTCAGCCCTGACTTGTAGCGACCCCTCCTTGGGTTTCCGAGGCAGTATCACTACGGAAGTAGAATTGCCCAACCTTCCTTCCGAGGAGTGGCTGGTGGGTTTGAACCGCCAGCCTTCTGGTTAGCAGTCAAGTGCCTTAGGCACTACGCTACCAGAGCTCCTTATATATATGTATGTATGTATATATTTGGGAGTCATCTACATGTAAATGGTATGTAAAACTATGAATCTCCAAAGGAGTGTGTGCAGATAGAAAAGTGAAGGGAAATAGCTGGTGGTGGAAGGGGAAAGAAAAATGGTGGGGAGATGAGAAGAAAGGGTACAAAGGAGAAGTGACTATTCTAATACACCGGAAGCCAAAGGAAGAGAGTAGTGAATCCAGAAGCATAGACTAGGTCACATGCTGATATTGAGCCATGTGAGATAAGGACTGAGAATTGGCAATTAGTTTTAGCAACATAGAGGCCACTGCGATCTTTTTATGAACAGTTATGATATAAAATCAAGGGCAAAATCCTAATTGGAGAGGAATCAAAAAATAATGGAATTAGGGAAATTGTAGATACTGATTACAGATAATTTCGTGGAGGGAGATTTATTGTTTTTTAAAAAAATAAATAAAAATAAAACAATAGCTGAAGGGGGAAATGGCATAGACTTTTATTAATTTTTTTTTTTTTTTTTTAATAAACAACAAAACAAAATCCACTGCCATTAAGTCGAATCCAATACATACCAACTCTACAGGGCAGGGTAGACTGCCCTATCGCGTTTCCAAGGCTGTAAATCTTAGGGAAGCAGTCTGCTTCATCTTTCTCCCTCAGAGCAGCTAGTGGATTTGAACTGCTGACCTTTTGGTTAGCAGCCGAGTGCTTTAACCACTGTGCCACCAGAACACTTTGTTTTTTAATAAGGAGGGAGAAATATCAGAATACTTCCTTGAGTGTGATAATGATGACAGAACAGAGAGATAAACGTTGAAGTTTACAAAGTTTACACTATCTCTGGTGAAACTAGTTTAAGGCACTGAAGTTCTCTTATAAAACAGATTATGTCTTATGCTACATGTAAACTAGGTCCTTAGCAAATGTTTAGTGGCAGGAAAGTGAATTGAATAACTCTACATATTTTAATTTAAAAACGAATCTCTACATATAATACATATATGTTGCAGTAGAAAGGTAGGAATTGCTGGAGCCATGTTTTTAGTAGGTGAGAAAGAGAATGGAACCTGTTGATGAAGTGGATGATAGGTCTAAGCTAAACAGTTTGCCCCTTAGTAACACATTCCACTTGATAGAGAATCACAGTTGCAATTACATGGATAGATGTGCTGGGGACTTTAGGAAATTCTCTTCTGATTGCTTCTCTTTTCACAGTGAGGTAGGAAGAAAGATCATCAGCTTAGTTGCTAATGACTTACTCCTGTCTCTTCTCTACTTCACCTTCTCCTTTGTTAATACCCAACTATCAGTTCCATATACTCCTGGGACTTGAAGTATGATCCTAAAATCAAACACATCGGAATTTCCTGGGGGTATTTGTTACAATGCGGTTCTCTGGGTCAGACTGCAGACCTTTGGAAAGAGGATACCAGGAATCTGAATTTTTAGCAAACTCTCCTAGTGATTCTGATGTACAATAAATTTTGAGAACACTTCCCTTTCTGTCGTTCAGTGGTTTTGAGCATAAAGGTCTTAACCTCCTTTTGTCCTCCCTGTGAATTTCTGTATTGCCAAAAGAATGCTTTCATTTGCATTTAGTACAGAATTTTTCACACATGAATGTATCTGAATATCAGACACTGATGGAGACATTTTTCTAACCATACAGTCTTTCCTGGGACTGAAGAAATTTTTTGTCCACAAGTAATGAGCACAAACATACTTAAGGGGATTTTTTCTAGATTCTCGATATACATGTTGTTGTTGTTGTTATGTGCCGTCGAGTCA
>NW_006921594.1:20993572-21001774 GCF_000298275.1 Orycteropus afer afer | reverse complement strand
AAGGCTGGCGGTTCAAACCCACCAGCCACTCCTTGGAAGGAAGGTTGGGCAATCTACTTCCATAGTGATACCTCCTCAGAAACCCAAGGAGGGGTCACTCTGTGTCAGGTGCGACTCGATGGCACATGACAACAACCTTGAACATATGTAAGGTGAAAGAATGCAGAGGAGGGAACGAGAAGGATAGGTCAGAAGGAAGTCATTTTAACCCAGGCTTTGTTTTTCTTTGATGGTGAATCATTTTGTTGTTTAATCAGGGTAAAGTTAAAAAAAAAATACTCAACTTGAATTAATTCTGAGGTTATTAGTATTCTGGGCAAATCTTCTAGATAATTGTAGAGAATTTTATTCTTACAGTGCTGTTACTATTTTCTGATTTTAATATAACCCTTATTTTCTTAAGAAAAGTAATGTTTATTACTTTACAGCTGGGTTACTTAGCATCTGAGATTAATGCTACAGAAACATAGAAAACGCCCAACAGAAATGAAATCGGGAAAAAATAACCCAGATTGTTCTTATTTACTCAATCATTTCTTAAGTCATGTCCTACTTTGTATTATGGTTTCTAAAATATGCTTCCAAATTATTTCAGGCAATTAGTGGTTTAGTGTTCAGCTGTCTCAGTACATATATTCCTGTCCTTTAATTTCTGGGTGGGCATGAATACTTTTCTGCATTTGAAGTGGGATTTGAGATTTATACACCAGCAGGCAATTTTGTGGACAAATTACTATTTGGGCCACTTATGTGGAGGAAGGGAAGAATGTTTATTTCACTATTGAACTGGTTCATGCTTCTATAAGCCAAAATTGCACTGGAGGCCACTGTGCTGGGAAACAGTCCAAGAGAAGCTATACACCTTCTGTTTTGAGTGACTTGTCTGTGTACTGCGAACACATGTTGGTGTTCAGAGAGAAACAGCAGAATCTATTTTATAATAGCAGTGGGAAAATTTAGTTACATGGGTTGGCAGCTTCAACATTTCCATGACAATATATACATGAAATATGACATTTTATCTATTTCCTATTAAAATACTATCATTGTATGATGGTAAACACATTTTTCTGTATATAAAAACAGTAATAGGCTTTTATTTCACATGCTATTCTGGAGTCAGTCAGTTTTCTATAAAATTTTGACCCTTAAACAATTTCCACTCCACCTGCGCAATGATATCATCCATAATTTTTAAATATACTGCTTAGCTTCCCCCCCCTCCAGAAACATGAGATCAACTCAGAGATTTCTGTGGGGCTGAGAGAAAGATGAAATTAGCATTGCAGTCATACTGGTTTTATGTTTTAGAGTAGGGAGTTTCCTAATTCTCAATTTAAGATAGAAATATCTAAAATTGTTTCAAGAAAATAAATTATTTATCTAGATATTGAGTGTACTTGGGGGTTAAATCCTGTAAGAATCCTATTATCAGTGTAACTTTAAAGTAGAGGCCATATACTTTTTTTTTTTTCTTAAATTTTATTTATTTTATTGTTGTTTTTAAGAGTATACACAGCAAAAATGCACCAACTCAATAGTTTCTACATGTACAATTTAGGGACATTGATTACATTTTTTGAGTTATGCAACTATTCTTGCCCTCCTTTTCTGAATTATTCCTCCCCCATTAACATAAACTCACTGGCCCTAAAGTTCCTATCTCATCTTTTCAACTGTTGTCAATTTGGTCCTATATGATGGATCTTGTTGTTGTTGTTGTTATGTGCTGTTGAATCGGACCCAACTCATAGTGACCCTTCCTTGGGTTTCTGAGACAGTATCACTACAGAAGTAGATTGCACCATCTTCCTTCTGAGGAGTGGCTGGTGGGTTTGAACCTCTAGCCTTCTGGTTAGCAGTCAAGTGTCTTAGGCACTAAGCTACCAGAGCTCCTATGATAGTTCTTAAGGGGACATAATGCTCAAGGCTGACATTTTCTACTTTTTACAATGACCAGTAGTTCAGTTTGAACATGACTTCAGGGACTATTTTTGGTTAAGGCTTAAAGATTATCTCAGGGCTATAATTTCAGAGGTTCATCTACCCTACATGGCTCCAGATCATCTGGAGTCCATAAGAATTTGAAATTCTGTCCTTCATTTTCCCCATTTTGATTAGGATTCTTCTATGGAATCCGATCAAAACATTCAATAATGGTAGCTGGGCACCATCCAGTTCTAGTCTCATGGCAAAGGAGGCAGATGTTCATAGAAGCAATTAGCCATATATTCCATTTCCTCCTCCTATTCCTGACTCTCCTTCCTCTGTAGCTCCAGGCAAATAGAGACCAATTGTAGTTGGATGGCTGCCTGCAAGTTTTTAGGACCCCAAACACTATACAAGGAACTAGGAGGTAGCACAGAAGCTTAAACACATTAAGCCAATTAACTGTGATGTCCCATGAAACCATGACACTAAACCTCCAAACCAAAGAATCAAATTCCATGAGGTGTTTGTTTGTACAGCTATATGTTTGATTTTTTTTGTCATTATTGTAAATACATCTGTCATACAACTTTAGCCAATTCACATTTTTTACAGGTGTATAACTTATTGACAGCAATTACAGTAATTGGGTGTACAACTTTACCCTTAATCAATGCAATTTTTCCATTACGGTTAACCCTCCTTTTCTTTTTCCCTCCCACCCTTAGTAACCACTTATGAACTTTGTTTCTGTACATTTGTCTTTTCTTGTCTTTTTGTGTAAGTATTTGTCCTTTTGTGATTGGCTTATTGTCTTCAAGCATAATGCTTTCAAGTTGATCCATACAGTAGCATATATCAAGACTTCATTTCTCCTACTGACTGGGTAGTAAATATTCCCTTGTATGCGTGAATGTATTTTCTTTATCTGTTCATCAGTTGATGAGCATTTAGATCATTTCTACCTTTGGCTATTGTGAAGTGTGCTGCACCAAACCTTGCTGTACAAGTCTCTTTTTGAGCCTCCGCTGTCAGGTCTTTTGGATATATACCTAAGAGTGAAATTACTGGATCATATGGTAGATTTTTTAGTTTTTTGAAGACACACCACACTGTTGTCAACAATGACTATAACATTTTGCATTCCCGCCAGCAATAGATAAAGGTTCCACTTTCATCATATCTTAGTCAACATTTGTTATTTTATGTTTTATTTTGTTTTATCTTAGTCATCTTGTTGTTGTTATGTGCCATCGAGTCGGACCTGACTGATAGTGACCCTTCCTTGGGTTTCCAAGGCAGTATCACTACGGAACTAGATTGCCCCATCTTCCTAGTGGGGATCAAAAGGTATCTCCTTGTGGTTTTGATTGTATCTATTTAATGGTTAATTAATTCATTAACTATCTTTTCCTGTGTTTAGTGGCCATTTGTATGTCTTCTTTGATGAAATGTCTATTTAGGTCCTTTGCCCATTTTATCATTTTTTCTTTGTCTTTTTGCTGTTAGTTGTTTAAGTTTTATATATGTTTTGGTTATTAGATTTTTGTCAGATGTAAGTTTTCTGAAGATATTCTCCAAGTCAGTAGTTTGTCTAGTCTTTTGATGAACCAAGTTTTTTTTTTCTTTTTCAATGTGGTCCTATTTATTTGTTTTTTGCTATTTGTGTGTTTTATATTATATATATTATATCTATATTATATATAATTTACATGTATTATATAACATATATTATATTATATACATAATATATTATTTTATATTATATATATTATATAGATATATTAGATAATCGATTGTTAAGAGCTAGGCTTGACAGCATTACTCATTTGTTTTCTTCTAATGGTTATGATTCGCACATTATGGTCCTTAATCCATTTTGAATTTGCTTTTGTGTATGGTGTGAGGCATGAGTCCTGTTTTATTTTTCTTCATGTTGTTGTTGTTGTTGTTGTTGTTATGTGCCGTCGAGTCAGCCCCGACTCATAGCAACCCCTCCTTGGGTTTCCGAGGCAGTATCACTACGGAAGTAGGATTGCCCAACCTTCCCTCCGAGGAGTGGCTGGTGGGTTTGAACCACCAGCCTTCTGGTTAGTAGTCAAGTGCATTAGCCACTATGCTACCAGAGCTCCTTCTTCATGTGGAAATCCATTTTCCACAGCATACTTTATGGAAGAGATTCTTCTTTCTCCATCAAATGGGCTTAGCACCCTTGTAAAGAATCAGTTGACCATAGATGTATGGGTTTACTTCTGGACTCTCAATTCCGTTCCATTGGTCTATGTGACTATTTTTATGCGAGTACCAGGCTGTTTTGCTTATTGTGGCTGTATAGTCTGCTTTAAAAGGAAGTTTGAGTCCTCTACTTTGTTTTCTCTTTCAACATTGCTTTAGCTATTCAAGACCTCTTACCATTCCATATATAGTTGAAGATGGGTTCTCCTATTTTTGAAAAGAAGATTGTTGGCATTTGGGTCAGGATTGCATTAAATCTATAGATCATTAACAGTAATGACATCTTAACAATACTAAGTCTTCTAATTCATGAACATAGAACATATTTCCATTTATTTAAGTCTTCTTTAATCTCTTTCAACAGTGTTTTATAGTTTTCATGTGCTAGTCCTTTGTGTCCCTGGTTAGATTTATTCCTAGGTAATTTATTTTCTGAATGCTATGGTAAATGGAATTGTTTCCTTAATTACTCTTTCAGATTTCTCATTGCTAGTGTATGGAAGGGAACTCTGGTGGTATAGTGCCTAAGGCATTTGACTGCTAACCACAAGGCTGGTCGTTCAAACCCACCAGCCACTCCTTGGAAGGAAGGTTGGGCAATCTACTTCCGTAGTGATACTGCCTTGGAAACCCAAGGAGGGGTCACTATGAGTCAGATCCAACTTGACGGCAGTGAGTTAGTGTATGGAAACTCAGTTGATATTTGTTTCTTGACCTTATAGCCTGAAACTTTTCTAAATTCCTCTATTAGCTCTAGTAACTTTCCTGTGAACTCTTTAGGATTTTCTATATATAGGATCATATCACCCATTAATAGAGACAATTTTACTTACTCTTTTCCAATCTGGATGTTTTTCTTTTTCTTGTTTTATTGTTTGGCTAGTATTTCTAATACAATATTGAATAAAAGTGGTGATAGTGGGCACCCTTGTCTTATTCCCAATTTCAAGGACAAAGCTATCAGTCTCTCTCCATTAAGTTCAATGTTGGCAGTTGGCTTTTCATATATTCCCTGAATCATATTCACGAATTTCCCTTCTATTCCAGTCTTCTTTAGGGTTTTCATCAAGAAAGGATGTTGTTGAATTTTATCAAATACTTTTTCTGAATCCATAGAGATGATCATGTGATTCTTTTCCTTTGCTATATTGATATGATATATTACACTGATTGATTCTCTAAGGGTGAACCATCCCCTGCATTCATGAAATAAAGTCAACTTTGCCATGGTCTGTGACTCTTTTAATATGCTGTTGCATTCTATTTGTTAGTATTTTGTTGAGGATTTTTGCATCTATATTCATAAGCAATATTGGCCTGTAGTTTTCTTTTCTTGTATTGTCTTTACCTGGTTTGGGTATCAGCGTTATATTTGCTTTATAGAATGAATTAAGGAATATTCCTTCTGCATTTTTCATATGACTTTAAACAGCATTGGTGTCAATTCTTCTCTATATATTTGGTACAATTTCCCAATGAAACCTTCTGGTCCAGAACTTTTCATTGTTGTTGGGAGGCTTTTGATCACTGATTCAATATTTTCACTTATTATGTGTCTGTTGAGACCTTCTGTTTCCTTTTGAGTCAGTTTGGATAAGTAGTGTGCTCCTAAGAATTTGTCTATTTTATCTAAATTACTCAATTTGTTGCCAGATCATATTCTTTTAACCAAATAACTATATCTAGATAGCAGTCTAGGGTTCCAACAATTATCTTATCCTCCCATTCAAAGATTCTGATCCCTAGACTTCATGTCATAAGCTTGTTATTTGTTTTCACTGATAATGACTGTAATTTTATCTACATATTCCTGAGAGAAAGGTGACTATAAAGGCAAACCATTTCCCCACAGATGGTGTATGTGGGGATGGAAGAAAAGTGGAGGTGCCAGTACAGTACTTTTTGCACAGCCTTAATGCAGTTTACATTTCCAGACAGCTTCTGGTGAAGCCTCTCATTAAGTCCAGACTCAGCTCTTTTCCTCTATTCCTCAGAAACACTAACTCTGGGAGTAAATTCTAAGTGTGATCAGTGATTAAACTAAAACCAAACTCACTGCCATTGAGTCAGATCTGACTCATAGCGACCCCTCCTTGGGTTTCTGAGGCAGTATCACTACAGAAGTAGATTGCCCAACCTTCCTTCTAAGGAATGGCTGGTGGGTTTGAACTGCCAGCCTTCTGGTTAGCAGTCAGTGATTAGTGCATTCATTTATTTTGTGACTTTTCTTTAGAATGAGACTTTAAACTCTGTATGTCTGAACCAGATACTGGTAACTGTGATTTCACACTGCCGCTTTGGTGACCATCTCTAGTAAAGCATTGGTTCAAAAATTGTCTCAGGAAAACCTCCTGAGGTATAATAAACACCTCACTGCCTCCTTAGTAGCTTTCCATTTTGTTTAAAGGTAGAATGTAAGTTTCATAACACTCCCACTGCTTACAATAAGTTCATATGTTTTTGTGAGGCACCCTCACAAGGAGTCTTCAGGATAAATTCATCCTAATCCTCCTGGCAGCCTCAAAATTCATGTATACAGCAGTACATTCAGAATTTCTCTTCATAAATCAAAGAAGAATGTTCAAAGAGTTACATGTAGATTCAGTTTTTGTAACAGCTTTGACTACTTCACAGCCTCTCCATGTAGATATGCAAACTAAATGCTTAGAATGTCCCTGATGTGTTGCAGTTCATCATTTACTTTCTGAGTTTTGAAAATTTCTGACACAGACTACTACATAAGATTTGTGTGAAAAATTTTATAAAAATGAGGTATCATGACAAGGTAAGGTTCAACAGAAACAAATTCAGGTTGACATATTTAAGGTCAAGTGCCCATCTATGCAAATATTCTAGAAAGAATTTTGAAAGTAAGGATATAGGGCTGTGGTTTCATATCAGATCAAAAAGCAAACAACATGCTTCAGAGCTATTTATTTCAATTCCTATAGGCTTTCATGTGACTCACCAGAGAGGTGTTATTAGATACGTTTGAAAAAGATGATCTTATTTTAGAGTGAAAAAAAAAGATATATAAAATGTTTAAATATCAAAATGTGATGATAAACAGTTATATGGTCAAATTAGTTCTAAGGTCAGTATAGTAATTTATGTAGAGGAGATAAATATGGATAAAAATTATAGAGGAATAAGGTATGAATACATCCATATTGTACTCAACCCTTAATCAAGTACTACTTCTGGTATTAGAACCACTATTATTTACATCATTTTAAAGAAAATGGACAGAATCCAACAAAGAATGGGTTCTCAGCCCTCATGAAGAAAACAGGAGATTTTTGTTAAAAGTGTCTGACCTCATAGTCTGAAAACTATACATGTGATTTACTGTAAATACTGAAATACAATATACTTTGGAAAATGTACATGCTGACATCAGTACCCAAATTCATCTTCCTTAAGAAATGACAGTTCCTAAGCAATGGGCCAAAGAAATGATGAAGCAGGATAATGTTGTCTCATTTACAACTTGTCTGTATTTTCTCTGTTGACATTTCTTCTGAGTCAATATAGTGATCCATATCATGTACTCCATGGTGATGGGAGAAGATATTTTAAGTACTCTTTGGAGTTAAGGATCTTGCTTATACCCTGCTCATGCAATAGGCTTCCCATTATCTAGATGCATGAGCACTGTGACATTTCCTGAGTGACACCATTAAACACACACTGACCACATGGCTCAGGTGTCCAGGAGAAGTATAACTAATTCCTGACTTTGTCTTGAGTGTCAGACGAGCTCTAGGACTTGATCATTATTTAAAAGCTAGCAGTGGGCCTTTGGTGATTTCCACACTATGGAATGGTCATAGGACTTGGAAAGCTGAGAAAGGAATATGCTTAGTGCCTTACCATTTCATCTTCCCAACTTGACATTTGGTACTGAGGAGCAATGTCCAGGCAGTGTGAAATCGAACACTTTCTTTTTACCTTTAAACCCACTGCCATCAAGTCAATTCCACTTTCTAGCAACCCTATGGCTTTCTCCTGCAGAGTGGCTAGTGGGTTGTAATCACC
>NW_006921594.1:20978485-20990121 GCF_000298275.1 Orycteropus afer afer | reverse complement strand
GCAGTCATGTGATCCATCATGGGAACCACCACTCACAAGTGGAGTCCAGCCAAGTTGACACATCTTCAACTATCACATTACTGGAGGTTTTCTAAGCATAATGGATAAATTATCTTTCCTGGCAGTTTTAGATAAGTAGATTTCAACCTTCCCTCTCCTTTTACCAAAGTGTCTGAGAAATAAGAGACTGTAACATAAGTAACTATCTCACAAACCCCATCATTGTCAATATAAAACCAACACCTTCTCATTCCTCTGTTTGTTTCTGATTTGGTGATATGGATATTATATACATTGAATAATTTGAAATAAAACTCCACAGAAGAGCCCTTTAGAAGGCCACACACACATACACACACACACGCACTTGTACCTCAGTTGAAAATTGATGCTTTATTCATTCACTGGATGCTACATTATTTTTAAAGATCGTATTAAGCTATGTACTTTTATTAGGTTTACCTTGAATGAGAGCTGATGATGAAAACAGAAAGACATGAATAGAGATTCTATGCCTCTTCCAGCCTCCTTATCCCCCAGGAACACCAATCTTTATCTCTAGTTTTTGTATATATCCATTTCTAGGGCTGAAGGAGACAGAGTCTAACTCAAAACACATTATTAGCCAGAGGTATTTTAGATGGAAGGCAAGATGACCTGACTTAATAGCATTCCCAATTATATTAGTCTATAAACAGCATAAGGTCTTGTCTCTGAGTTAGCAGTTCATGATGTGACATACTAGCCAGCAGTAGTTACTCAGATTAAATATTTAATTGGAAGATTAAGTGATATGGTAAACATTGACAGAGTTCAATTATAGATTTTTACCCTTATAAGTTATCTGGCCACAAAATCAACAAACTAAATCACCACTCTTTAAACTCTTTTGAGTATCATTACTGAATAGAGCTGTGAGACATGTCTTATTTACCAAAAATCACTATTGGAAAAATGTTTTATAGATATATGTTTTGAAATTAGCTTAAAATTAATGCAAACATTCTGGTACAGATGATCATTGTTTATAAACCCACCAATGAACTAAATCACAGGTATGCATGTTCACTATTTCAATCCATTTTGTTTATTACCAAAGCTACTGAAGCATGTAAAAATAATGTTTTAATATTTTTAAAAATGTGTTTTCTAAAGAAAGACATTTAAAATATATATAAGGAACTTGATATTTACGGAACTTGATATTTATGACATATTATTTAGATATATAAGGAACTTGATGTTTACGACTGCAGATTTTGAAATATTAAAACAAACAGTTAAAGAGATAATTATAAATAGAAATCATGAATCGTGTTCTCTGTGGAGCTCTTTCAAGCTTAACTAAGTTTGGGGTTTAATGGACTCTGAAGAAATATTAGAATTTTAAAAAATATTTGCTTAATGTTTAACTAGTATTACTCATGTGTAATTAAAATCATGTTAGCTAATGACTACCAGTACATTTGCCAATGTATTTCTCAAATATAGACTACAACAAGAAGAAGCACAATTATCTTGCCTGGGAAATTAGTGTATCATGCTTCAGCAGGACTTCAGCGTTTGATGCTGGGGTATTCAAAAGTAACACGGCCGTGGATTCCTCATTAGCTTGTTCTGCTTCTGTAGTCAAATGTTCCGAGCCTTTCATCCTCCAATCCAGCCCTCCACTGATAACAAGAGTTTTCTTTCCAAAACTCCTATCTGATCGTTTTGATTCTTGGCTTGCAAATCTGCAATGGCTTCCAATGCATACATGATAAATTCTACATTCTTTAACATCTCCTTTAAAAAGCTAAGCTGAATGATGTGATATTTAGGGAAGATAGTTGAAGGCAAATGTTATCCCTTAATTCCTTAATGTGCTTAAAACTCTGCCTCGGCTCGAGTCAAATCTCTAGAAGGCTGCTTGAGCTCATAAGCTTATCCTCTCCTCAATCTAGGCTATTTTACATATAATATTAGATCATCAGCAAGTGTATCAGGGAATAATGGGAAGGGAGAGATGAATGCTTTTGCAATATTAGCTGCAAAATGACGTTGTGGGTATTATTCATTATATATATCTCAATATCCCCTGTATAAAATATGTGAAAATTGCCCTTTATATTTAATACAGAAAAAACTCTGTTGACAGTAAGAAAATGATAGACTAAGAAAGTGAACTTTCTCCAACTTAGCTGTTTCCCTTTGTGGTATGGCTCTAGAAAGGTGAAAACTAAGCTATCATTTCAAAGATTTTAGTCCCTATGGTTACCATATTTTACTGCCCCCTTTATCTTGGGTTTGTTTTTGTTTTTGTTTTCATCAATCTGTTTAATCTAGATTTTTTAAAAAAATGTTTGTAAGCTATCTCAAATCTTTCAGGAAAGGAATAATTGGGATGATAAAGATCTCATGTTATGTGCTTATGAGCTCTTTGAAATCTATTCCCTGTTTACCTTCCCAGCGTTGTCTCCTGCCATAAGCAACCCACGAAAACTTGAGGTTTGTGTAACTTCCCATGTGCTCCTATGCCTCTCCGGCTCCAGCCACAGCATCCTCTTTTTCCTAAACATCACTCCTCATTCCCATCTCTCTGCCAGAATAATACTATCCCCCCTTAAGGACCCAAATCAAATGTTCTTCCCCTAGGAAGTCTCTTGCCATTGCCAAAAGAATTCATCCCCATCACCAGGAACCCATCACAGTGTGAGCATGCATCTGTTATAAAACCCAGCACGTTGCCTGATATTCCTTGTCCCTGCTTTTTCTCTATTAGAATGTCAGCCCCAAAAGGTTAGACCATGTCTAGTTTATATTTATAGCATGAACTCTTAACTCATTTCCTGATATAAAATAGAAATGATGTATTTTTAATGAATCCTGTATTAGTATAATTTTTACTGTTTATAATGTGTGAGTTAAACTTCCTCGATAACTAATAGAAAACTAGTATGTTTTTGTAGGTTACAAGGCCATATATATAATGTATAATTAATAATATATATGTATACAAAATTGTTTTTACCATCCTACTCCTTAAAGAACGTGGTTCTCCCCAAGTCAGGTGCATTCATAGCAATTTTGTTATGCTGCCACCAAGTGACACTTGTGTGAAACTGTCTCCACGTGTTTTGCAGAACTTAAGCTTTTGCTGGGAGCTCTGGTGGCGTAGTGCCTAAGGCATTTGACTGCTATCCAGAAGGCTGGCAGTTCAAACACGCCAGCCACTCCTCAGAAGGAAGATTGGACCATCTCCTTCTAGAAGGAAGATTGGACCATCTCCTTCTGTAGTGATAACACCTCGGAAACCCAAGGAGGGGTCGCTATGAGTGGAATCAACTCGATGGCATTGCAGTTGGTAAATCTCTTCTAAAAACTCTGGAAGACTATAGTTTTAGCATTTTCACTTTAAAAAATGTAATTACCCTTATTAAAACAAGCAAAACAGTAATCAAAATTTGATGATGCATTGGCACATAATGATACAGAGCAAATATTTTTAAAGACAATATGATAATATCCATCGTTCTCCAATTAAATGCTTTTATGCTGGATATTGAAGACAAACCGTAACTTATTTTGAGTACCTTCTGGGACATATCTCCAGGTTTGTGTAGTTTCCATTACTTAATCACTTCTCACCGAAAGAGAGAAAAGGCTTTTCTAATGAGGAAAAAGTTTGGCATCCTTCAGTGTTGCAGTTGGAGTGTAGTGGTAACCTTAAGAAACTGGCCCACACCCACCAGATGAGAGTGTACTGTCCTTCTAAATTGTTCTGTCCATCTGTGCCTTCAGTCAGCAACAAATATCAACTTTCCCTGAGAACCCTATCTAAAAAACACCCCACCCAGACCAATTATTCTCTAATATCACAAAATCTATAATTCTGAATTTATCTTATTCAATTAATTTGTACTCACTTACAATATGGATTTCCCCCATTAGAAAGTAAGCTCCATGAACCTTTTGGTTCACAATTGTATTCCTGTCACCTAGAAGGTACTAAAACCAAACCAAACTCACTGCTGTGGAGTCGGATCTGACTCATAGCAACCCCTCCTTGGGTTTCTGAGGTGGTATCACTACAGAAGTAGTTTGCCCCATCTTCCTTCTGAGGAATGGCTAGTAGGTTTGAAACACCAGCCTTCTGGTTAGCAGTCAAATGCCTTAGGCACTATGCTACCAGAGCTCCCAAAAGAGTGCTAGGTATGTATCAAAAAGGAAACTCGCTGCTATACAGTCGATTCCAACTCATATTGACCCCCTTTGAGTTTCTGAGGCAGTAAATTTTTATGGAAGTAAAATGCCCAGTCTTCCTTCTGCAAAGTGCCTGGTGGGTTTGAACCACCAACCTTCTCGTTGGCAGTGAAATGCCTTAGGCACTATGCCACCAGAGCTCCTTACTGGGTGTACAATAGATACTTAATAAATATTAATTAATGGATCGTGTTGTCATTTTAGAATACATTAGAATGTAACTGAGGCTCTTAGCCAACTGCCTTCCTGGTTAGATGATAGTTCTTATGCAGGCAGAGCCTGTAGGTGACTGTGCGAATCCTTCCAGCCTCCGTTATTAGGGAGGGGGATGCAAGGAGAAGACACTGAACTAGATGCTTAGTTTATTTCATGTGAAACATGCCACCCTCCCCTGTCTTGCTTGATCTCGTCAGATACCTCTGTTATTTTAATATCGTATTCCCTCAACTTGATTTTTTATTCATATTTCTAAACTTAGAATATCTCTCTTTCAGTTGATGGTAGATTGCAAACACTGTTGACTAAATGTTGACTGTGTTGTGGGTGTCATTCCCTGCATATGTGTCAACTTAACTGTCACCCCTGCTGGCATGAATGGAGGACTCCATTCTCTTGAAGTTTCAATCAACAAGTCATTTAAGGACTATTTAAGAGGGAATATAAATTTTGATGTTGTTGTCTAAAAACTTTTAATTGAATCTTCTGATATGATCAAGGAACCATCAGCAACAAAATTACAGAATGGATGTCAGCTGCTTGGAAGAAAATCAGAGATAATAGTGGATGACTCTTTTAAGAAATGCCACATTACCAATGCTTTTATGACACAAAAGATGATATTGTGCTGAAAAAATGGACATCAAGAGTTCTGAATTGAAACACAATTAGAAAAATTGGACTCTGAACATGTAGAGTTTTAGGAATATTTTATTTGATCTTGTTCATATAATTTCATTTTTATAAGAGTAATATATGACAAGTCTATGTCAAAATAATTACAAAGTAATGCTTTGAATAAATGTAAAATAAAAATTCAAAGTAATAACAAATCAGTTGTCACTGTTTAATTGGCAGTGTGTCTTCTTGATCAGATATAAAATAATGTTATATATGACAATTGAAGGCATCTTAGAGTCATGGAACTCTGGTGGTGTAGTGCTAAGGCATTTGACTGCTAACCAGAAGGCTGGCGGTTCAAACCCACCAGCCACTCCTCAGAAGGAAGATGGGGCAATCTACTTCCGTAGTGATACGGCCCCGGAAACCCAAGGAGGGGTCGGTATGAGTCAAAATCGACTCGATGGCATATTGCAACAACAATAGAGTCATGGTAGAGTGTCTGCTAAGTACCAAGCACCATCCTTGGCAATAGAGATACAAGAATGAACAAAGAGAATGTAGTCTCTGACATCATAAAGCTAATCCAATCTCACTAGCCAAGATATTCTTCCACTTCTCCTAGGCCAGAAGTAAATAAAGTGACAATATAAGCTGTTATTTGAACTTGTCAAGACAGACATAATAAATAATATTGGGAAAGACAGAAGGTTTATTAATCATTTTACATTGGCTGTACCTTGCCTGGAAGAGTTTTTAAGGAATCAATTGAAAAGTTGTTATGTATTTAGCTCTTTGGTAGCAAAATCAGACTTCTGTCTGTAAGGTTGTAGGGTTAAGCCCACCCAGAGATACCTTGGAAGACAGGCCTGGAGTACTGCTTCCAAAAGGTCATAGTTTTGAAAACCGTCTGGAGCAGTTCTACTCTGCACATGTGGAGTCACCATGAGATGGTCTCTACTCAATAGTGATGAACAACAACAGCAACTAACAACAATAACAACAACGTGTAGATTATAAATAGTTGTAACAAGAAAACAATATCAGAATTGTATTATTTATTATTTCTTCCTTTAGATTTATTGCAGGTGATATTCCTGATTGCTTTATTTTTAAATAGCTTCTTGTCTTGATTTTACTAAGTACGATAATGTATTCAGTAAGAGTCTTTTCTTGAGTTATCTGAACCATCTTTTTAAAATATACAACATGCCTTTTGGCATCAGGACATATGAAATTAACTCTCTAAGCTTCCAACTAATGGATTTCCAAGAAAGCTTGTCATTTTAATGTTTTTTCTGTGTTTTTTTTTTCTTAAGTTTGAAATTGTCTGAGAAAATTGGAGTTGCTATTAGACTTTAAGGCAAAATAAAATTCCATCCAAAGGAGATGTTTCCATTCCCAAGATAAAATAAATTTTTAATTTTAACCACTAAAAAAAACTAGCATAATTTGATTTTATTGAGAGTATTGAAATAGAGAAAACTAAATTATATGATGACTTGATCAAGCATTGTATCACCTACTAAGTTCAAAGAAAATGAAGAATAAATTCCTCTCTTGGCAAAGTATCAAAAGCTGTTTACCAAGTGGCCTCCCCATTCATTTCCTTTATCATTTTCTATATGATAGCTCCTTAAAAACCCTAGTCTCTGTATGCACAGCACCCTACAATGTGCCTAGAGCATCTAAAGGTCTTGATCTGAATTCTGAAGTTTATTCACTCAGTGGGGGCTAATGGGGGGGCTGATAACTTTGAAGCCAGACTACTACACAGGTTTGAGTATTGGCTCTGTCACTTGACCAGTGACCTTAACTAAGCTGCTTAATCTCTAAAACCATAGATTTCTCATCTGTCAAGTGGGAGTGAATGATTTTACCTACTTCAAAATATTTTTGTTGACGGTTAAACAAGGTAATGCATATAAAGGTCTTAACTGTGATGCCTAACCTATATAAGTGCTGGACAAATGTTATCTGCTATCATCATTATTATAGGGAGTTCTGGTGGATTAGTGTCTAAGTACTCATCTCCCAACTAAAGGTCAGCAGCTTGGACCCACTAATTTCTCCACAGGAGAAAGATGTGGTAGTCTGTTTCTGTAAAGTTTTTAGCCTTGGAAACCTTATGGGGCAGTTCCATGCTGCCCTATAGGGTCGCTATGAGTAAGAATAGACTCAGTGGCAACAGGTGTATGGGATATCATTATGACGCTGATCACGATAATTACTTGAGAAACTGTGTAGAAAATAAGTATAGAAATTCATGCAAAAGCATTCTGCATACTCACTGAACACAATTTATGTGTTGAGCATTGTTCAAGATGTTGGAATATAGGTTCCAGTGTAAGAAGATAGACAATAATGAAGCAAACAACAAATAGGATATTTTCGTATATTTCAAAGTGCTGTGAAGAAAATAAAACGGTAAAATGAAAGAGAGCAGATAATAGATGTAAGATGCGAGTCTTTGCAATAGTAGAAGGTGTACTTAGCAAGGACTCTTGAAGAGGTTATATGTAAGTAAGACTGACTGACATGTTTGAAAAGAATCAGGCTTGCAAAGATTGCAGGGTAGAGAGTTTCAGACATAGGAAACAGAAAGAGCAAAGAACCTAATGTATGACAAAATTGACCCGGTCAAGATTAGAAAAAAAAAAAAAAACATTGAGACAGTAAAGAAGTAGGAGATAATGTCAGGGAAGAAGGAGGATGTCCACCTACAGAGAGCATAGTAGGCCAGATTAGGGAGTTTGAAATTTATTGAGACTGCAGTGAGAAGCCATTCCTCCTCAAACCTCACTGCTATCAAGCTGGTTCTGACTCATAGTGACCCCTCTTTGGGTTTCCAAGGTGGTATCTCTACGGAAGCAGATTGCCCAGTCTTCCTTCCAAGGAGTGGCTTGTGGGTTTGTACCGCCAGCCTTCTGGTTAGCAGTCAAATGCCTTAGACACTATGCCACCAGAGCTCCTTAGGTTTAAATCATCAGTCTAGATTGGAAATAATGACAAGCCAAACTGAACAGTGGCAAAAGAAACAAAGGAAAGAAGCAGAAAACTTAATAGTGTTAAGATAACAATACTCCCTAAATTGATGTATGGTGAAGTGCAACCCTTATGAAAAGCCCAGCTACCTTTTTTGAAGAAATTGAAAATTTGATCCTAAAATTCATATGGAATTGCAGAGGCCCAGAGTAGCCAAAATAATCTTGAAAAAGATCAAAGTTACAGGCTAGCGTTTTCTGACTTCAAAACTTATTAGAAAGCTATAGTAATCAAGAGTATGTGGTGCTGGCAGTAAAATGGACATATATTGTTGTTAGGTGCTATATAGTCAGTTTCTACTCATAGCAATCCTTTATACAAAAGAATAAAACACTGCCAGGTCATTGCTAATCATTGCTATGAGCTCATTGTTGCAGTCATTGCATCAATCCATATCATTGAGTGTTTTCACATTTTCACTGACCCTCTACTTTACCAAGCATGATATCCTTCTTCAGGGACTGGTCCCTTCTAATAACATGACCAAAGTATGAGAGACAGGATCTGGCCATTCTTGCTTCTAACGAGGATTCCAGCAGTACTTTCTCCAGGGCTATTTGTTCATTCTTTTAGTAGTCCATGGTGCATTCAATATTCTTCACCAAAACCACAACTCAAGCACCTCAATTCTTCTGTGGTATCCTTTATTCATTGTCCAGCTCTCATGTGCATAGGAGGCTATTGAAAATACTATGGCTTGACTCAGGTGCACCTTAGTCTTTAAAGTGATATCTTTACCCTTTAACACTCTCAAGAGGTCTTTTGCAATAGATTATAAAAATGCAATGCATCATGTGATTTCCTGGCTGCTTCTTCCATGGATGTTGATTGTGGATCCAAGTAAAATAAAGTTCATGGCAATTTCAATCTTTTTTCCATTTATCATGATATTGCTTATTGGGCCAGCTGTAATTTAACAGAAATTTCAGACATAGACCTTTGTGTTAATGGCCAATTACTTTTGAAAAAAGATGCCGAGAGAACCTACAGATTGGGAAAAAATATTTGGTTATGACATATCTGACAAAGGACATATCTCCAAAATTTGTAGAAAACTTCAACACCTCAACACCAAAAAACAAACAACCCAATTAAAAAAATGAGCAAGGGACATGAACAGACACTTCACTAAAGAAAATATATGGGCCACCAACAAACACATGAAGAAATGCTCACCATCATCAGCCATTAGAGAGATACAAATCAAAACAACAATGAGACATCATTTCACCCCAGCAATAATAGCAATGTTCAACAAGACAGAAAATAACAAATGCTGACAAGGTTGCAGAGAGATTGGAACTCTCATACACTGCTGGTGGGACTGCAAAATGGTAAAGCTATTATCGAAAATGGTATGGTGTTTGCTTAAAAAACTGAAAATAGAAATATAATTTGATCCAGCAATTCCATTACTAGGAATCTACCCCAAAGAGGTGAGAGACAGGTCACAAACAGACATATGCATACCCGTGTTTATGGCAGCACAATTCACTATAGCAAAGAGATGGAAATAACCTAAATGTCCATCAACAGATGAATGGATAACCAAACTATGATACATTCACACAACAGAATACTATGCAGTGTTAAAGGATAATTAAGAATACACAAATCATCTCACAATGTGGATGAATTTGGAGGACATTATCCTGAGTGAAATAAGTTAATCACAAAAGGACAAATATTATGAGCCCATTATTGTAAAAAGTCAAGGAAAGGTTTACTTAGGGAAGGAGATTCACTTTGTTGGTTACCAGAGATAGGAGGGAAGGGGAGAGAAAATTTCTAATTAGTTTGGGATCACATGTCAATTTGGGTGAGGGAAAGGACAGTATGGAAAGAGTCTGTGACCAGCATGATGACATTGGAGAAAGACAGGACACTGAAACATGCACATGAAATATAGACAACAGAGGCCAATATTAGTATATGCACAATACTGCATTACCACTAACACCAAACACCAGGCTACAGATTAATGCATAGATAGGTGAGAAGATCACATGGGGGCTGGTGGACAGAAATATACCCTAGACCAAGGATAGATATGGTTGAAGATAATCTTACATATGCACTTGTGCTACAAAATTAGCCACATACATTACAGAAGCAACAGAAGGCAGAGTTGGAATAACTTCTCAGAGACAATAAGCACCTTGAGAGAGAGAATCACTGGGGCTGCCAACTTGGGACTGTAGTCTTGGGAGACATCATGGTCAATTGGCATAACTTACTATGTCAAAATCTTGTTCTACAATCTACTTCAGTGAGTAGCAACTGAGGTCTGAAAAGCTTTTGAGTGGCCACCTAAGATGCTACTATTGGTCTCCTCTCATCTAAATAAAAGAAAAGTGAAGAAAATCAAAGGCATCTGGAAGCAATCAATCCAAGGGTAAGATGGACCACAAGAACCTCGGCCTTCATGACCCGAGACCAGAAGAACTAGATGGTGCCCAACTACCAGTGCTAATCCCTCAGAAAGGGATCAAAACTGGAGATCCTGGATAGAGTGGGAGGCAAAATGTGGGACAAAATTAAAAAACACAAAAATGACCAGAATTACTGGTTCAAAAGAGTCTGGTAGAACCCCTGAGACTATGGCCCTGGGTTATCCTTTGGGCCTAGAAATGAACTGACTCCCATAGATTGGCTCTCAGGCCAACAGTAGAAGGATCTACATGAGGCACACCTACCCCAGGGAGATGCACTCACCTCCCCTAGGGAGATGCACCCCTTAGAGCAATCAGCCACCATCAGCAGAGCATTCACATAGAGGGAATAGACAGGAATGCATAACTGAGGAGGACACAGGGAGCAGTAATCACAGGGACAGGAGGGGAGGAGAGTTTGTTGTCAGGGACGGTAACCCAGGACTGAAATCAAATGAACCGTTGAATAGAAAACAAATTTGCTTTGTAAATTTGCACCCAAAGCACAATAAAATTAAAAATAATAAATACATAATTTAATGGAGGGAGAATCTTTCAAAAATCTTGCTGGATAACCACATGTGAAAGAATGAAATTGACCCCTACTTCATACCATGTACTAAAAGTCATTAAATGAACTATAAGCCTAAGTGAGAAGCTAAAACTATTTAATTCTTATAAGAAAATACAGAAGTAAGGCTTCAGGACTTTGAATTAGGCAATAGTTTCTTCGATAAGATACAAAAAGCACAATTGAAAAAAGAAAAAATAAATAATTTGGACTTCATTAAAAAAAAATGACACTAACAAGAAAGTGAAAAGACAACTCAAGGAATACGGAAAATTATTGGCAAACCATATACATGTTTAGGGGCTTATATTCAGAATATATAAAGAACTCGTTTAACTCAAAAATAGAACAAAACAAATATCCCAAATAAAAAATGAACAAGTCATCTAAAGAGAAATTTCTCCAAGGAAGATATACAGATGGCTAATAAGCATATGAGAAAGTACTCAGCATTCCGGGCCCCATCTCTCGGCGACCCTGCGTGTCAGTTTGATTCTCCCGGCTCTGCT
>NW_006921594.1:20970760-20976022 GCF_000298275.1 Orycteropus afer afer | reverse complement strand
CCCATCCCCCTCCAGAGACGAACTTTTCAGCTTGAACTTGTCGGCTTCTACACGCTTGTGAGCCATTTATCTAAGATAAATCTCTCTCTCTCTCTCTCTTTCTCTCTCTATAAATATATATATATACTTTGCTGGTTTTTGTGTTTCTCTAGAGAACCCAATCCAACACATAAGCATATGAGAAAGTACTCAGCATTGTTAGTTATTAAGGAAATGCTATTCAAAAACAGAGTGAGATACCACTTCACACTCTAGGATGGCTATAATCAAGTATTGTTGAGGATGTGGACAAACTAGAATCCTCTTATATTGCTGGTGGTGTTATAAAATGGGAGAAGAATTTTGTAAAACAGTTTGGCATTTTCTTAAAATATTAAACATAGACTTACCATATGACCCAGCTGTTCTACTCCTAGATACATAATCAAAAGAGAAATGAAAAGAGATAACCATACTAAAACAGGATCACAGGTGTTCATAGCAGTATTATTCATATTAGCCAAAAAGTAGAGACAACTCAAATGTCTAGCCACTGACAAATGGATCAGTATAATTTAATATTGCCATATATTAGGAAAATTTGGAAGGAAGATTGGGCAATCTACTTCCGTAAGAGATACTGCCTCGGAAACCCAAGGAGGCGTTGCTATGGTCCCATCTGACTCAATGGCAATGAGTTTAGTTTCATTAGGAAAATAGTCCGTGACAAAATGAATGAAGTACTGATACTGGCTAAAGTGTGGAAAACTTTGAAAACATTATGCTAAGTGAAAGAAGCTAGACACAAAATGCCATATATTATTTGATTCCATTTATGTGAAATGTCCAGAATAGTCAAATCCATAGAGACAAAGAGAAGATTAGTAGTTGTCAGGAGCTGGGGGAGTCAGAGGCATGGGGAGTGACTGCTGATGGGTGAAAGCTTGTTTTGTGGTGATGAAGATGCTTTGAAATTATATAGTAGTTATGGTTGCACAACTCTGTGAATATACTAAAAGGCACCCAATTGTACGCTTTAAAAAGGTAAACTTTATGATATCTATTTTTTATCTCAATGAAGCTGTTACTTAAAAAAAAAGGGGGGGGGGAGCATATTTGAAAAGGATCTTCCAGAAGAATCAATAAAATTTGGTAGCGATATATGAGAATTTATGCTTTTTAGAATGTAGGAATTTAAGCTGTTTTTTTATTTATCTATGTAACTTTAATATCTACAAGTGTGTTTTAAACAAAATATTGTGCAATAAATTCTTGAGGAGTTATTACATGAACAGATGTTTGAAAAAAAGAGAGGAAAGTATTAAAGTAAGGAGATGATGACACCATTAATCAATCTAGAAAATATTAGAGGGAAAGGAAGTTTAGAATGAACTAAATTTGAGGAATTTGAATTTTTGATGCTGATAGGCAAAATAGCTGTATGTGTCCCATAGACATTTGAATATCCTAATTTGTAGGAAAGAAGAGAAATGAAGGTTCAATAATTAGTTTAAGACTTAATTTATAATCTGGCCATTCAAAAGATAAAAATAACCTGAAAAAATATATCCACAATTAAACATATTTAAATACCAGAAATGATAAAAATCTTTGTTTAAAACGAATATGGTGAGTTTTGCAGTTTTTTGTTTTTTTTTTTTTTTTTTTTGAGTTCTTCACATGGAACTAGAATATAAACTTCATGAGAACTGAAACTATGCTGTTTTTCTTACTTTTTAAACAGTAACAGATAGAGCAATAGTGCCCATAGAAGGCACTAAAAAGTATTTGTTGAATTAATAAAAACCATTTGCAGGTATGCAATTGGTAGTTGATATATGAATTTCAGACTTGTAGAGGTGAGTTGAGGCTGGAGGTATAGATTTTGTAATATCAGCTTAAAAGTGATACCAAAAATTTTGAGAGAGTATGTAATTACTTAGGGGAGAAAGTAGGCAGAGTTGGAATTCTATTAAAGCATTGGTCAAATAGATATAACCCAAATTGGGTCTTCAATAATATTTTTCATTTCTTAAATTCTTGTTTTCTGACCTGTGAGACAGCAGTAATTTGGTACAAAGGCAGAGATGAAAGAACTAACTAAGACTTGGGACAATGTTTTAGGATTTGCAGAAAGACACTCAGAAGATGAAAGTAGACATCCTGCTGTAAGTGTCATGGGGTGATTAAACCAACATCGATGGGAGATCATTGAAAACTGAAGGTCTCTCTGTTTTTACCCAGTAGTGACTGCAAATCATGCTATTCATCTGCATTCTTATCCTTCTTTTACCACTAAAGATAATGTCTGCATTTTACACTAATAAAACCAGGTGATCTACATGCAGAAATAACTATTACTTCTTATATTACTAGTCATCAATAATGGTCCCATCAGAGAGGATTGTAATAGTATCTGATCTATTACTTAATTGATTTCTCCATCTTGATAATATGAGGTATATATTAAACTCATGACCTTGCCCCATAGTTGCTAGCAAAAATTAAGCACCCATTCCATGGAGATATGATTTTCCAATATACGAAATTTCACACTTCTGTAAGTCATCAAAGATGTTAACAATTGCTACCCTGTCATGTAATTTTTACTAGTGATATGATTTTACATTCAGTAGTTTAAGAGAGAGACAGCGAGGGAAGGATGAAGGGAAGGAGAGAGAGAAGGAGAGCCTTCTGAGAAGCCTATACTGTATCTGGACAGAGCCATGCTTGGGCAAAGGCAGGAAGAACCCAAATGCTGAGGGATCTGCATCAAATGGATGTGCAACTCCCAGTTTTGCAGAGCAACAGAAGGCTGCATAAGCACATGGGCTTGGACAGTTTCGAAACAGTATATACTAGGCGCTGATAGTGACACCATGTGTATGTTTGATTTGCCAAAGGTCTGCAAATTTGATTCCAGTTTTAGTTGGCTTTGCTGTTGGGTAAAGGGCCCCATGCCAGAGAGAGAAGCCCAAGTCTAGCAGCTCACATGGCAAAATGGATTTTATTTTCATTCCTGTGATTTTTTTCAAAATTTTCAAGATTGCTTTTACAATTCATATGTGTGTATATAATCAGAAAAAAAAAAAAGCAAAGAAAAATTAGGCACCATGTTCTTTCCTATTTGATTTTAAATATTCGAATTTAAATAAAAGTTTAAAAAGCACATTAATAAAGGTTTTATTTAACCATATAAATAAATTTCCGCTAGTCTAGTAGCTACTTTACATAATAATCATTTGGGATAATCTAAAACCTTAACACAAGTAAAATAATCACTGAAACTGAAACCACCACATGTTGTGTCTACTGTATGCCGAGAACTGGCAATAATTTGCTTATGAATCCCCTGTAGATCGGATTTTTTCGTCTCCAATTTACTGAGATAAAGCTTCTGAGACTCAGAGACATAATGCATTATACCCACTGTCACAGAGCTGGTCAGATGGAAGGTTGATCTTCAAGTTGAAATCTTTCCAGCCACAAAACCTTTACTCCTCTCCTTAAGTATTTCTCAAAGTGGATTCTCCAGGACAATAGTACTTTAAGTTGCTCTCATAAAATGTCTGTGGCTAGTGGGAAGCGTCTTTAAGGTGATATATATTTGGACAACAATGCTTTTCATATGGGAGCTCTCGTGGTATAGTACCTAAGGCATTTGACAGCTAACCAGAAGGCTGGCGGTTCAAACCCACAGGCCCCTCCTGGGAAGGAAGATTGGGCAATCTACTTCCATAGAGATGTCGCCTTGGAAACCCAAGGAGGGGTTTTTATGAGTTGGATCCAACTCAAAGGCAGTGAGTTTGGTTTTTAGGTTTTGGGGTTTTCATATACCTCTCCTGGAAAGCCTCAGAAAATATGAACATGTTAAAGGTTATAGAAACCCCAAAGAAGGAAATCTGTATTTAGTAATACAGAACAACATTACTTTTCTAAAACATTGCTTCCCAGTGTTAAAAGTGTAGATTTTGATTCAGTCAGGCTGAAGTGGGGCCTGGGATTCTATATTTCTACAAAGCTCCCAGATGATGCTGAGGATCCTGGTTCAAGGACTCCACCTTGAGGAGCAAAGCTTAAAAGAATTCAAGCAGGAAACGGCTGCCTCATTCTGGCTGCCTGCCTCATTGAAGGGATTGCTAGTTTCAAGGACACCATTATCAGTCCCTCTTTGATAATGTCAAGACTGTAATCAGTGACCTGGTTTGAATTTGCTCTGTGGCACTGATGGAGAGGGGGTTTGGCAAAGGTAGGCCAGAAAACCCTGGGTTCTTTTGCATTACAACTGAAACTCTAATGACAGAGTGTGTAACCCTGGAAAGAGCAAGAGTCTTGAAGTCTGAGATGTTCTTGAATTAAACTGCAAGCTCTTCTATTTATCAGAGGTAAGACAGAAAACCCTGGGTTCTTTTGCATTACAACTGAAACTCTAATGACGGAGTGTGTAACCTTGGAAAGAGCAAGAGTCTTGGAGTCTGAGATGTTCCTGAATTAAACTGCAAGCTCTTCTAAAATGAATAAAGGAATAAAATACACTCTACTCTACTCTACTTTCATCCTGTTTGTCTTGTCAACTTATTAGCAATTCTATAGATTTGGCAATTTAAAATATGAGCTCCTAAAAGAGACGAGTCCTTTAAACATATGATAATGTCAATGTGTGCATTGGAAGACAGAGTTGTTAAAATCATTGAAGGTTGTAAAGCCAGTACCCAGATGCATTTGGAAATAGTTCAACTGTCCCTCATGGTGTTAGTTAAAGGATGCCGGGATTTGTTTTTAAGCTGTTGGAGTAATAATTCTTTGACTTGTTTATAGAGCACTCTTCCTTATGTTATTCTGTTACTTCATTTTAAATTTTGCATTCTTTATTAAATGGAAACTGAGAAGGAAAAATGGAATATTATGTGAATATTATAGAATATTATATAATTGAAAATTATATGAAGGTAGATTAACTTCATGAAAGTCAACAAATTTGGGGTTGAATTTACTATAGTATTTTTTTTCTTTCTGTTATGTAAAATACATATTTTTTCTTATTTAAACTGTGCTAAGTAGCATATTTTTAATCCTAATAAAACATGATTTCACAAAAGTATAGAATAGGAGAGGTACTTTTTATTATTATTTATCTTCCAGGATACTTACTCTACCTTTTTTTTTTCCCAAGTCTTTTTATTATTATTATTTTATTATTATTATTTTTATTGTGATTTGGGTGAAAATTTACAGAGCAAATTCACTTTCCATACAGCACTTACTCCACTTTTAATTCAAAGT
>NW_006921594.1:20968529-20970105 GCF_000298275.1 Orycteropus afer afer | reverse complement strand
TTACATACCAAGGATTAGGTTAATAAAAACATAAAAGAATCCTATGGAGTCCTTGGGTTGTACAAACACTTAAGCCTGCAGCTATTAGAGAAAAGGATGGTGGTTCAAAGTCACCCAGAGGCATCTTGGAAAACAGGCCTGAGGATATGCATCTTAAAGGTCTCAGCCTTGAAAACCCTGTGGAGCAGTGCTACTTTGCACACGTGAGTCAAATTCAACTGGAAGGAATGAACAACAATGCAGCTGGCTCTATTAAGAGATGTAAAATCTCAGAAACAAATTATGTCAGTTAGTATGCATTTGGCTGCAAGTAGCAGAAAAGTCAACTAAAAGAGTTCTAAAAAATGAGGCTATTTATTACATGTGAGAAATTCAGAAATAGGTATCCGTTAAGCATTCAAATACTTTCCTCCATGCTTCTGTAAGAATGAAGAAAACTTTCTCAGTGCCTCCAAGCATAGTTGTCCTTACGTCTTATTGGCCACAATCAAATCACATCCTCTGCCTGATCCAGTCCCTGATAAGAGGAATTAGACCACCATGATTAGATTTGACCAATTATGATTCATCCAAAGATGTATAAGCCCACTTTTTCTAAAGGATAAGAACCCTCAGAAAAAAGTAAACAAAATTGAGATCCTCTTAAAAATTAAGAAGAGGAGATTGAAGCAGGTAATGGACACTTGAATAGCTAAATAGCAGTGAATGTTATACAAACTTAAATAAATATATCATAATCACCCTTGGCCTATTCAAAGACACTTCTTGCTTTTTTATTTTTAAGAAAGTTGACATTTGAGGATTTATGGTACAAAGAATAACTGTAATGTTTGATGTATTTATATGATTTTTGTTGATATTTATATCCCATGATGACTTTTTAAATCTGTGGATTAGAAAAGGTTTTGAAGTAAAACACTATTCTATTGGATTATTAAAATTTCTGGACCTGAGTGGTATATAATCCTACCGATTTCTTGGCTTCCAGATTCGGAAGCAAAAGCACACGTGATTATACTTCAGAGGATACGTTTCACGAGGATTACAGAAATCAGTAGTGTATTTAAGCTTCTTGTTACAGAAGACAGAACCTGCTCAGACATTTGGTCACATATGAGATTCTTTCAAGTAAATGCCTTTTACGTGCAGTAACCCATGACTCTTTTTGTCCTTCCTAGCTTCAGGTCCCATTTTTGAATGTATCAAAAAATAAATGAGAGTCAGAAATTGCATCCTTACTCTTTTGCTTAATTAGCTGAGAAACATATATAATTTATTTAGATTTTTCAAGTTTCAGTTGTCTCAATTTACCTTACATACCTCTGGTTTTGAAGGGATCTTGAAAGAAAGCCTTCCTCTGTGGAAGATCATCTTTCTGATGCCGGGTCTTTATGCTATCTTCCCGCATGATTCCCTGATCTTTCAGAGACACTTTTGATGAGCACAGTAAGGGTTCTCCTTGGTATGTTTCCTCTTGCATTGCCTTTTTTTTTTTTTTTTTTTGAGACACTTTTGATGAGCACAGTAAGGGTTCTCCTTGGTATGTTTCCTCTTGCATTGCCTTTTTTTTTTTTTT
>NW_006921594.1:20942226-20967654 GCF_000298275.1 Orycteropus afer afer | reverse complement strand
CAGTTTCCAAGGCTGCAAATCCTTATGGAAGCAGAATGCCTCCTCTTTCTCCTATGGAGTGGCTGATGAATTCAAACATCCGACCTTTTGGTTAGCCTCTGAATTTCTTAACCACTAAGCAACCAGAACTCTTTAGGGAAAAATAAAATTATAAAATTAGTATCTTTTTTGTTCTCCAACTTGTGTAGTATTTATTTTTGCCCCACGACTGTAGTTGAAGCTACTTCCAAAGCCACCATAATCAATTGGAAGAAACTCTTTGTATTTCCTCTCATCTCAAGGCCATAAATGCAAGCAAGCCCACAGACCTTGCCTGAGTTGCTGACAATCTTACTTTGTAGGTTCTGCCACCAGAGGGAACTGAAGTTGTAAGATTTTACAATGCCTCAGAGGTGTACATTCCTAATAAAACACAAGCTGTTTAATGGGACTAATGCTATCAAACTTGGAAGTTTTCACATAAAATTTTCTGAGGAATAATTGTGTTAAAAATATCTGGAGCTTTTTTTTTTCGTCATTTAATTCTTAAAGAGCAGATCTCTTCACATAGAGGCCTACATTTCCACAATTATACAGTGCATCCATCAAAAGATTTCTAGTAGAAGTAATTGATAGGTGTTGTTAAAAACTAGAGACCTCACCAAAATCAAACCCAACCCACTGCCGTGGAGTTGATTCTGACTCGTAGTGCCCCTAGAGGACAGAGAACTGCCCTACAGGGTTTCCAAGGCTGTAAATCTTTGTGGAAACAGACTGCCCCATCTTTCTTCTATGGAGGGGCTGTTGAATTTGAACTGCCAAACTTTTGGCTAGTAGGCTGAATACCTTAGCCACTGAGCCACCCAAGCTCCTCAGAGACCTCACAGGAATTATATAAATTATGTAAAACCCACTGCCATTGAGTCGATTCTGATTCATAGCAATCTCCACTGGGTTTCTGAGGTGGTAAATTTTTACAAAAGTAAATTGCCCAGTCTTGCTTCCATGAAGTGGCTGGTGGGTTTGAACCACTAACCTTCTGGTTAGCAGTCAGATATCTTAGACACTGTGATTTTCAATTGTAAATGGGAAACTGATTGATATTTAAATATTCACTCAAGATTTAAATAGAGAAGTTTTAACACTGTTTCATATTGTAGAGTTAGTAAGTTATATAGTGTATAAAACTTGCCAAGAATGTGTGTAGTTTAAAGGAAACTGCCATGGATCTATTGAAGGTAAATACATTCAGAAGACATCAAACATTCTGATACAATATTGCAATAACAGTAAGCCTACTTCTTCTAAAAGATACTTTTGAAAGATACCTACAAGAAAAAAAAAATGACCCATCTCTTAGTCTGAAGTGATGACTCAGCAATCATTTTTATCCTCTATTTCTTTTGTATTGCATACTTTTGCCCTCTTTTCTTTTATCTCAGTAGCTTTGTGTGTGTGTTTGTGTGGTGTAATACCAGCATGAAGCAAACTGCAGAGGAAAGAATGAAGATCGCTTTTCAAATATCAAAGCAACCTAAAGGCACAGCATCAAAGACAAGCCGTGTACCCGGCCTTTCTCAATGTATGTCCTCCATGTGGTCGCAGAATCAGCTATAGCAATCCCACCTGGGCCTACTGGACCAAAGTCACGTCCCGAGCCCTAACTCTAGATCTATGGACTCTGCATTGTGAATCAGCACCCCTCAAGTAGTTGTTTTTCTCACCCAATTTAAGAGCCGCTGTTGTAGCCCCCGATCATTTAACTACACTTTTGAACTGGTATCCATCCCTAGCTCTGGGCTATCATCCTGTGCTTGGTCTGCACACATTGACTTCTTCAGCTCATGAATTTCATTGCTTGCTTTGTCATCTCTGTATAAGTGCCTCCCAAATGTACACAGACACATCACCTATTTGAAATGGCATTTAGGGCACGTTTCCTTGGTAAATCATTCTGCAACTAAATCTTATTTTTATTCTTCATTGTATCTTCTAGAATCACCTTTAAGAACCAGTGATTGTGTTAAAACTAAACAACGTTTTGCATTGTTGCATCAGCTGCTCAATACATTATTCTACTCCTGTACCCCATTCCTTACCCATCCTACATGGCACATCTTCCTAAAACATGCCTCACTATGCTATTTCCTTGACAATGACTTTCTGATGCCTTCTGCGGCATAGATTCCATCATCCAGTGCTCAGCTGAAGCCTGTATGTATTTATACCTCCAGAACACAATCTTAATCCCATAATCTAGTGTTCAACGTTCTGTTTCAACTAACACTCTTTTCTCATCTCCATTATTTTTGGTAATATTTTACTGACTCTATGGAATGCCCATCCATTGTCCTTTAACCAGTTACAATTGGGTCAGTTCCAGCTCATGGTGACCCATGTGTTCAGGGTAAAAGTAAGGTTTTCAAGGCTATGACCTTTCAGAAGCAGAATGCCAGGTCTTTTTTCTGAGCTGCCTTGGGTGGGTTTGAACTGCCAACCTTCCAGTTATTATTCCTTTTCAGTTATTAGTCCAAAGTTTAATTGCATATGCCAGATAAATTGCCAGTGCTCTCAGGAAGTCTTCTCCATATTCTCTCTCCTAGATCTGTATTTAAATATTTGCATATTTATCTGTATTTTCCTCTTTTGCCTTGAAACCAAAGGTCAAGACTTGTTCTATTTTTGAATACCCTACATCATGCAGCCATATGCTGATTATATAGAAATTACTTAATACTGGCAAATAATTAAGATAATGCAAAAAAAAATCACAATCACCTCCTAATTTCCATTATATTCAGATTACAAATCAAAATGTGTTCATTTAATGTCATCATTTTTATTGTGATCCTAGTAATATTTATTTGATACCATCGATATATGTCTGGTGCCATTTCCTAAAGTTTAGATCAGGGCCTTCTAAGGCTTCCTTGTTAAAATTCAGCATCGACACTTGTTTATTAATTAAATTAAGGCCCAAACATTATAAATTTTGTGTTACAGTAATTGCCAATGTCATGTAATTCAAATTGAAGAGGTTGAATCAAATGTGCTTTTTGGCTTCTGAGGGCTATTGATTTACTTGTAGAGAAAAGCAGATGCTCTGTGGGAGCATAGTAATGTTCCAAAATAATCCACTTTTCACAAATCATTCTGTCCTTTCAGGAGAAGGGTGGCTCGATTTGCAGACACACCCCAATGGGAACTTTCCAATTCCCTTCTGGGACTCTGCCCAGGTTGCAAATGTGTTTGGCTTGCTCAGTGATGACAGTATGGAGCATCGTTATGATTCTGGGCAAGGAATGAGCACCCAGAAGTCATAGGGCTTTGGCTCCATCGAGAAAGGAGTAGTTTCACAGAGGTAGAAAACTGACCAGACCAAAACAGACTAATTTGAGGAAGACATTCAAGACACAAGTTTACAGGTTTTCAAATATATAGAAATAAGGGGGTAATTTTTGCAAAGGGACAATGGAAAAGCCAGAGAAACAGGAAACAGATAAAGTAGGAGTAACAATAGCACAGTTCTGCAGGGGATCCACAACTTTAGAAGAGAGTGTTCATTTATGGTTTAGAGCAAGCAGAGAGCCAAAGGAGTGTTAAGGAACTCAGCATGAGTTGTTGGGGAACTTCCATGGCTTCCTCCCACAACTTGGCTCCTCTCTGAGTGCCTGCCTAACTGTTTGTTCATTACAGACAGCCTTGTTTCCTCTTGCTTTGTTTATCTCCTTCCTAGCTCAGAGAATGTCAGTGACATCTCGTTGTGGTTCTTAGGTGCCTAGAGTCAGTTCTTACTCACAACAGACCTATGTGCAACAGTCCACAACACTGCCCAGTCTGCACCGTCCTCACAATTGTTGTTATGCTTGAGCCCGTCCTTTATTTATTTATTTTATAATAAATCACACTGTGTCATTCCGTCTACTTGAAGGTCTTTCCCCTTTTTGCTGACCCTCTATTTTACCCAGCATGATATCCTTCTCTGGGAACTGGTCCCATCTGACAACATGACCAAAGTATGAGATGAAGTCTGGGCATTCTCACTTCTAAGGAGCATTCAGGCTGTACTTCTTCCAAGACAGGTTTGTTCTTTCTTCTGGCAGACCATGTTATATTCAGTATTCTTTGCCAACACCATAATTCAAACCATCAATTCTTCTGTGTTCTTCCTTATGCTGGGACATTGGTTTTGATCATTCTTACTTTACAGATAAGGAAATAGACATTCAGAGAAATCAAGTACTTTTCCCAAGGTCATGTAGTCGGCAGTAGGACTGAAATTCAAACCAGGTCTATCTGACTCCCAAAGCCTTGCTCTTTCCATCAAAGCCCAGTGCCTTTAAATGAGACCGATGTTCCCAATATTTAACATTAGAACCGTTAATATATGGGACTAGATGAGATGAACAACATGTATGATAAAATGGGATTAATTCCTATTATTACATATGTTAAGTACGAGACTATCAGCAAATATAGATGGTATTATTTTTCTAACTCTTCTTTGTTCATTGTAGCACATAAAACTGTGAATATGGACTTTAGAGGCTCACTATATGTGTCAAATAAGTGAATGAATTAATACATTTCAGTGTAATTCTGTTGGATACCAACAATAATTGAAAGAAATATTTTTCATCTAGTTAGCATTTTTAGTTATTGTAATTATTACAATTTTGCATTTGGATATCCTATAGCTCTGGTAGCATAGTGGCTAAAAGCACTTGACTGCTAACCAGAAGGTTGGCGGTTCAAACCCACCAGCCACTCCTCGGAAGGAAGGTTGGGCAATCCTACTTCCGTAGTGATACTGCCTCGGAAACCCAAGGAGGGGTCGCTATGAGTCGGGGACGACTCGACGGCACACAACAACAACAACAACATGAACCATGACAGTATTTATGAAACTAGTTTACCATGGAAAACTAGGTGCTTAAATTCCTTCTCTATGGGTGAGGAGGGAAGTTCCATGATCAAGTACATTTGGAATCTACCACTATAGCCCTCCTTTGAAATTTCACTTTCTTTATTAGCATTTTAAAGGCTTGAAGAAGTCATACAGTAAAGAATACAGTTTAACTTTAAAGTACGTGAAATGCTGGGTTATTTTATAATAAATTACACACACACACTTTTTCTTGTATGAAAAAGACACTGACTTGCTAAAGTTCTAGTGTCCTAAAGAGCACAGTTTGGGAATTGCAGATTTCAATATTATAATCTTTTCCTTCATTAAGAAATTGTGACTTAACCTTTTTTGAGCACTTTGCATTTTGCTGAGCATTCTGCATTATTATGTCATCATTATCAATATTATTAATTTTTTTTTTTTTTCAGTGAGGAAACTGAGACTTATGGTAGCAAATAAATGACTAAGATCGCAAAGCTTCCAGACAGCACACCCCGGGATTCACATTCTAGTCTATCTTGAAAGCTCAAACACCATACAGTTCTCAAAAATGTGGTTCGCAGATCAGGATCATTGGCATCACCTGGGAACCTGTTAGAAATTCTCAGGCCCTACAATAGACTACAGTCTGCAGTATGGCTTACACCTTAGCATAAAGAAAACGAAAATCATCATAGCTGGACCAATGGGCAACATCACATTAAATGGAGAAAAGATTGAAATTGTCAGGGATTTAATTTTACTTGGATCCACAGTCAACACCCATAGAAGTAGCAGTCAAGAAATCCAACATTGTATTGCGCTGGGAAAATCTGCTACAAGAGATCTCCTTAAACTGTTCAGGAACAAAGACGTCACTTTGGAAACTGAGGTGCACTTAACCCAAGGTGTGGTATTTTCAGTCACCTCATATGCATGTGAAAATTGGACAATGAATAAGGAAGACCAAAGAAGAGTTGATGCCTTTGAGTTGTGGTGTTGGCAAAGAATACTGAAAGTACCATGGACTGCCAGAAGAATGAACAAATCTGTCCTGCAAGAAGTGCAGCTGGACTGCTCCTTAAAGATGAGAATTCTAGACTTCAACTCACATACTTTGGTCATGTTGTCAGAAAGGACCAGTGCCTGGAGAAGGACATCCTGCTTGGTGAAGTTGAGGGTCAGTGAAAAAGGGGAAGACCCTCAATAAGATGGACTGACACATGGCTGCAACGATGGGCTCAAGCATAGCAAGGGTTGTGAGGATAACGCAGGACCCGGCAGGGCTCCATTCTGTTGTATATATGAGTCCGAGCCCATTCGATGGCACCCAACAACAACAACAACAACTCCAGACTTACTGAATCAGAAACTCTGAGGGTAGCACCAGCAATCTACATTTCAACAAGCCCTCCAGTACGATTGCTAGATAAGATGGAGGATGTCCAATTAAATTTGAATTTTGGGTAAACAACAGGTAACTTTTTTAGTATAGACATGCCCCAAATATTGAATGGGACATATACTACAAAAGTTATCTGTTGTTTCAAATTTAACTGGGTGTGTTGTATTTCATTTGTTAATCTTGTAACCCTATCTCCAGGTGATTCTCATGTGCAGTAAAGATTGAGAGCCATAGCATGCCAGGGTTATGATTTTTGTTGAGGTAAACTTAAAATACCTGAACCAGAGTGGATTTTTGTTTTAATTAATAGTCTTTACTAGCATGGGTATTATCTGAAGAAGAGATAGTGATAATCTAACGATAGAGCATATTTTCTAAGTGGAACATATTTCAAAATGCCTAAAAGGAGCTCTGGTGGCATAGTGCCTAAGGCATTTGACTGCTAACTAGAAGGCTGGAGATTCAAACCCACCAGCCATTCCTGGGAAGGAAGATTGGGTGGTGTACTTCAGTAGTGATACCACCTCAGACACCCAAGGAGCGGTTGCTGTGAGTCAGATCCAACTCCACGGCAGTGAGTAATAGAGCAGTGCAGAGGAAAACACTAATGGTGTGTGTGACTGTGGCACACTTGAGGAGAGCAGGCATTTGGGGGACAAACAGATAAAGTAGTTCTTACTATAAGAAAAGTTCAGTTTTCTTTCCAGAAAGTGGAAAGAAATACCATTTATATTGCATTTATTCTGAAAGAAAAAAGCTTTAGAAACAACCCTGACAACAAAACAGGTTTAGGGTGGTAGATGAAAACCCATTTAAACTTCACTTCTTACTTTGCTACAATTCAATTTTTAAACATTTTAGAAATAAGTTGTTCAAAATCTCTGAGAGCAATAAGAACTTTATACATTTATATCTTATTCCCTCTCAAAAAAAAGGAAAGAAAAATGAAAAAGATGTCTGCAAGCTAAGAAAATTATTTCTTAACATACATGAACACTCATATATAGATGATAAGACTAAGTCCACAGTATGAAATACTCATTCAGTAATCATTTCATTTTCTGTGGCTAATTGTCTCCAAAAGAGATATTTCAGAACTCAGAACTTCCTTTTTTATCATACTTTTTCAAGACCAACTTAAAAATAAAACCATAAAACAAACAGAAGAGATCTCTATGTATGGCTCTATTATCTTGATAGGACCTTCTAATTTTTCCTAAGAAATTGATAGATAAGTTGAACTAATTCAGCTAAAAGAATACTTGCTGAAGTGGCTTGCTTGAGCCAAGTGTCATAGTAAAAGCTGTTGTTCTGGTTACCTAGTGCCACTCTGACAGACATATAGCACAAATGGGATGGCTTAAACAAACAGGAGCTTTTTCTTACAATTTGGAGACTTTAAGTCCAAGTTCAAAGGGCCAAGCTCTAGGGGCTGGGTGAAAGCCCCTCAGCCTTGGGCTTCAGCTCTGCCTCCAGCTCCCGGCCCACTGAAGCTAGAGGCTTTTCTTCATTCAGACAGCTTCTGGCTGCTGAGACTGACAAGCCCCAGGTTGACAGGTAAAAAGGCACAGTCCTGATTTGCCAAACCACATGGCAGGCCATTAATTTAAGGCCATTAATTCCATTGTAAGTCCCCAGGTCAGCAGAGCATGGCAGGCTGCTGAACAATGACACGGCTACATGCAGGGTCCAAGCGTACCATAAGGTAGAGACCATTCCCAAAACTATTTCTTATATACGGGAAGCAGACCACATACCCAAAGGCAGCCACTCAGCTGCTCCCAGTAGATTTCACGATGGAGTTGATTACCAGTCTCATCATGGGGAATACTACATCCAGCTGCCCAGCCACTCAACCACGCCCAGGCAAGATGACACGCAAACTGAACTATCTACCACAGCTGTGTTACCCAGTTACCCTGAAAAACTCTAGGCTTGGAAATAAAACTTTAATGTAGAAACCAGCTGGCACTGTAGGAATAGAGGTAGGCCAGAGTTAGTGCTGGTTTTAGTAGTATTTGTATCTTTCTTGCTATTGGGAGAAGACTATGGATGGCTATCTGGTGGTACAGTATCATTCCTTTTAAACTTCCTGTTTTTTTTAAGGAAGAGTTAATAAGAAAAGGAGGCGTTTGTGCACTGACTCTTAATTAGCTGGGTCGTCTGTCTCAACTCAGGCTCTATTTTTTAAGTAATAATGGACCGTCATGTTTGATTAACAACTATTTTAAACTTGTAGGAGTTCTAAAAGTATCCATGCCCATGAAGTGTATTTTGATTTAACATTAATGTTATTGCTCACAAATCATACCTTTAATTTGATATTATTGTTAGAAGGGACTCAGTGGATTGCCTTGTGTCTGCTTTGAAAACAATATTATCACTAATAAAATCCTAGTTGCTGATATTAAATGGATGCAAGTTCAGTGAACTAATTAAGAATTAAAGCAGAAAATCTTTATTGTGGCATTAAATCAATCCATAGTTTCAGAATTCATTATGCTAAATGCTTTGGTAATTAAAGAGCACTTAAAAAAAACACATGCAGATAAATTAAAAATGAATTTCACAAGCTGAAGCTTGTAATAGTATCTTATTAGAGATAATCATAAATATATTCCGTTAACCAAAACCCATTGCCATTGAATTGATTTCAACTCATAGTGAACCCTGTAGGGCAGAGTAGAACTGCCCCATAGAGTTTCCAAGGCTGTAAATCTTTACAGAAGCAGACTGCCTCATCTGTCTACTGTAAAGGGCTGGTGGATTTTAACTGCTAGTCTTTTGGTTAGCAGGCCAATGCTTTAACCATTATGCCACCTGCACTCCATAATATTGGGTGTGCAATTTCAAAGGTCGCCATACAATTTTTTTTGGTTTTTAGTGATACAATTTAATAAAGAAGTTACTAGTGCCACCTATCGGTCAAAGAGAAGAACTCCAAAAACTTTAATAAATGCATTAGTCAGAAAGTGCAATTTAGTCTTTCATTTTTCAGTAGAAATTATGGATTTCATAAAGTAAAGGCATGATTGTTATCCCTTGGTGTTTAAGTTATATGTATATATGGGAGCTCTGGGGTCTAGTGCCTAAAGCATTGACTGCTAACCAGCCACTCCATGGAAGGAAGGTTGGGCAATCTACTTCCCTAGCGATACTACTGCCTCGGAAACCCAAAGAGGGGTCGCTATGAGTCGAACCAACTCGATGAGTTTCTTTTATATATGTATATATGGTCTTACTATAACAATTTGTATATATAATATCAATTGATTTAGAACATGACTTAAAATATTTGCTAATTTTTAAAACCAGTGAATTTTGCACATGTCATTTTAAACCACAACTGACTTAGTGTTTCTATTTAAAGCCAGTGTATTTCTCATTAATATGTCCTAGGGACCTTTGTAGGAGCTCTGGTATCATAGTGCCTAAGGCACTTGACTGCTAACCAGAAGGTTGGCAGTTCAAACCCACCAGCCACTCTATGGAAGGAAGGTTGGGCAATCTACCTTCATAGTGATACTGCCTTGGAAACCCAAGGAGGGGCCACTATGAGTTGGAGATGACTTGATGGCATATAACAGCAGCAACAAGGGACCTTTTATAAAAAACAAATTCTAATGGCATGACACCACCCCAAACCAGTCAAGAATCCCTTGACTAGTGGGGAAGTGGGGCGGGGGGTGGAGGCGCCATTGGTATTTTTTGGAAATACCCCAGATGATTTCAGTGCACAGCCAAAGCTCTGAAGCACTTTTTGAAACTAACAACTTAATTTAAAAATCTAGTCTGTCATCAGTAACACAGGGTTACAATAAGACAACATTTAAAACCTATATTAGGGAGCTCTGGTAGCATAGTGGCTAAGGCACTTGACTGCTAACCAGAAGGCAGGCGGTTCAAACCCACCAGCCACTCCTCGGAAGGAAGGTTGGGCAATCCTACTTCCGTAGTGATACTGCCTCGGAAACCCAAGGAGGGGTCGCTATGAGTCGGGGCCGACTCGACGGCAAACAACAACAACAACAACAACAACAACAACATTCCTATATTAAGTCTTCACAGCAAAATTTTCACAATTACACCACAAGAGCCACATCACTTTTTTTATTTTCATTCATTATCATCCCTAGCATGAGCAAATACATCACCCACATGAAAAAATTCTTTGTCATGGAAAAAAAATTAAATTATTTTATAGGGTTATATAAACTAATGTGCTAATATGGCTTCCTGAAACCTTAACTATGTTGTTGAAAGGTTGCCATCCAAGGCTTTATAAAGGCAGAACACAAGGCAGCCTGATTCCAATTATTTAGAATGTGTCAGAGGTGCCAAATTTATAGTCCCAGAGGCTTAAGTCCATTACCTACAGACCGATTTACTAATGGAGTTTGATGGTGCCTCATTCACTAAATGCTAGACATAACATGGTGATATAAAACATAGTCCCTAGACTCAAGAGGCTGGCAGTCCAAGAGGGAAGATGAACTTGACATATGAAATGACATAGAATGCTGTATAATTGAGTTTTTAATGTGTAGAATCATCAATATGTGCTGTCAGAGTTCAGAGGAGACAGCAATCAGTGAGGGTTAGATTAATTAGGGTGTCCAAGGAAGAAAGTTGAAAGTGATCAACATAGAGGTGTTCCCTGAGGCTGCTTGACATTTTGAAGGACAAGGTACAAGAGACCTGAAATACTGAGAGCCATGAGTTGATATTGAATCTAAGGTTCTGTGAAGATTCAGAGTAAATAGTAAAAAGAAAACACAGGAACCATTACAAAAGGATGGAAAAAAACAAACACCAGGATAGTGTAGTGTGGTGGAGAAAAAAAAATAAGGAAGAGCAGCTTCAAGAAACAGTGGAATGTGGATGATGTCAAAGGTATCTGAAATATGGGAAGAATGGTACAAAGGAGACAGTGGATGAAGGAAAGACAAGCCATAGGACACACTAGTGGGATAATATAGAGTCCTGCTGAAGGTGATTATGAGGTTATTTATTCGTCTCAGATGAAAAAATTAACTCCCCCAGATCACATAGCTAATAGCAGAAATATTGACACATGTCACAGGCAAGGGTCAAATTCAGATGTACATATACAAGAATTGATGCATTTGAATCATGGTATTGGAGAAGAATATTGAATATGCCATGGACTGCCAGAAGAATGACCAAATTTCCTTGGAACAAGTACAGCCAGAATGCTCCTTAGAAGTGCAGATGATGAGACTTCATCTCATGTATTTTGGGCATGTTATCAGGAAGTAGTCCCTGGGGAAGGACATCATGCTATGATAATAGGTAAAATGGAGGGTCAACACAAAAGAGGAAGACCTTCAAGTGAGATGGATTCACAAAGTGGCTGCAACAGTGGGCTCCAGCATAGCAATGATTGTGAGTGTGGCGCAGGACCAGGCAGTGTTTCATTCTGTTGTATGTGGAGTTGCTGTGAGTTCAAACTGACTCAAAAGCACCTAACAACAAAAAATGTAACACATTCATGAAGTCACTCATTTGAAAATTTTCTCTAAGAGAGTCTGTCTTATTCATCATTGTACCCCCTATGGTGCCTAGAAGAGAAGTAAGTAATCAATACATTCTGAAATACTAAAAGATTGAGAAGAGACATAAGTGATGATCACAGATTGCTTCAATCTCTGCCAACAGTGCTGTTCTCTTGAAATGTCTCAGGAAATTGATCAGCTAAACTAGATCTATATTACAATAAACATAAAACCAACTGAACTCCTTGCTATATAGTTGATCCCTACTCATGGCATCCCACATGCCACAGAGTAGAGCTCCATCAAGTTTTCTTGGCTGTAACGTTTATGGAAGCAAATCACCAGGGCTTTCTTCTGCTGAGCCTCTGAATGAGTTCAAACCGCCAACCTTTAGGATAGTAGTCAAGCTGAAACAGTTTGCACCACCCAGGGACCTGTGTAATCGATATGCACAACACCAAATGTATTTTCTTGTATACATGTTGAATGCTATCAGTTTTTGTACCCCATCACAACTGATTTTCATTTTGAAAAAGTGGTAAACCTGAAATGTATTTTTTGGTTATTTATTTTCCGTTATTTGGTTATTTATTTTCCACCAGTGCTTGAGAACTTCCTGTTTATTAGTGTTTCTGCAGACATTGGGGTCACATAGAAGAGTGAACCAGGAACCCAGCCCCTAGGAATTCAGCCTGGCAGCAGACACAGCCATTTCAGACCCTTCCACCCTGTAATTCTGAGCAGTCTGCTTTTCATCAAAATGTGAAAAATAAGCAGCTATATGAGAATCCAATTTTGTTCTCCACCCATAATAATTCTTAGTTATTGCTCTTTTATTTTTTAAAAGAGTTAGTTCCACTAGGAATTGAGTTGCTCCATTAAAAATGCCTTTAAAATGTGTTTTGCTAACTGATTGTTTCTATCTTGGTAGAACTTCAATTAAGCTAGTCTGAGAAAGCAGGGGGAACTGCTAACAACGCCTCATGTCGGGATATTTACCTTCTGCTTTCTTATATTGTAAATTCAGTTCCCAGCTGGGAATTCAGTTCCCGATAAAATGTTACTGAAATTTACTTTTCCTCCTCTCTCTCAACTCCAGCATTTCCCTTGATGGTAGGAATGATGAGGGTAGAGTATTTTAAAAACAATGTGAGCCGTGTCTAACTGCTTTTTAAACAAGGCATTATTTCACGTGGTTGGAACTCGCTGGGAGCTGGCAGAGGAGATAAAGACCTTGCTCTGTCACCACCTAACCTCGGCCCTGTGTCACTGAGTGGAGGCCGATGCCAGTGCAGGCAACCCCTGTGAAATTAGCTGGTAGGTTGTTTCTTTCCTCTGTTCATAAAGCAGAGAAATTGACAGTCTCAAATCTTTGGCCATAACTAACCTCAGGAGCAGGCTATACAAACAGGGTACAAATACTGAGGGGATTCATTGAGATTAAAGGGAAATCTATGGACATAATCCTGGGGAAGCTAAAATGTCTTTACTACAAAAGTGTTTCTCCTGGACCCTGGCTTTGGGGTATTGATTTAAAAATTAAAGATTCCCAATTCAAAAGCATTTTGGTGTTATTAGTTTTATGATGGTGGGACAGTTGTTAAGAACAATATGGCTTTGTGACCTGGTTTACATTGGAAGATGCCAAAAGTTATTATTTCCTGGGCTAAGAAAGCCATACATTTATAAAGGACAGCCAAGAAAGATTGTGACCTTTCTTAATTACATTGCTGATGGCCTCAGCCCATTAAAATAAAAGGATGTTAAACTGCATTAATTCTCTGATTTATATTTACAGTACTGGTCAGTGTATAGGAGCTCTGATAGTGTAGTGTCTAAAGCATTTGACTGCTAACCAGAAGGGTGGCAGTTCAAACCCACCAGCCACTCCTTGGAAGGAAGACTGGGCAGTCTACTTCTGTAGAGATAGTGCCTTGGATCTAGCTCCACAGCAGTGGGTTTTTTTTTTTTTTTTTTGGTCTGGTCAGTGTATGAAGCTGAGTGGTTCATATTGGTTCATTTAATTTTCTGCATGGCAGTACCAGATACAATTAATTCTGATGATCTGCATTGATGATACAGAGGCTTGGCTCCACTCAGGTAGCTAAAAGTATGTTGTTACAAACCACTGACAATGTAGACAAGCACTATTATAACTATTTTTGGCTATCCAGATAGGGCAAACCATGGCCCACACCCTCACACTCTCCCACCTGCCTTCCTGCCCATTTAGATCTTGCTGCTGGGTACAATTTTGTAGTATGTATTCTGCACAAATGTTCTCAGTGAGTGAGCAAGGGGTTGTAGCAGAGGTGCCTTTTCCTAATACACACACGCTGAGAAAGCCAGCTTTTCTAATTTGCGTAAAGGCCTCTTAGTTTCCTAGGGCTGCCATAACAAAATACCAAGAAATGGGTAGCCTGAAAAAACAGAAACTTATTGTCTCCCAGTCTGGCAGCCTGGAGTCCAAATCAGGTGATTGATCGTGTTGATTGCTTCTCAGGGCTCTAAGAGAGGAACTGTTTCATTCCCTCTTCCTAACTTCTGGTAGCTTTTCTTAGCCTCTCTCTGTATCTATGTCTGTTCTCCTTGTTCATAAAGCACCACTCACCCTATTCTATTTTACAAGATGTTATTTCCAAACAAGTTCATGTTCACAGGCACTAGGGGTTAAGCCTTTTACATATCTTTTGGGAGTGGAGGGACAAAATTCAGCCCATAACAATGCTCCATAGGCTACTAGTATCCCTCCCTCATCACTGTCACCCCTAAATGTTTAATGAGTTTCCCTAATATGGGGTAGTTAAATTTTAAAAGGAGTCCTGAAGGACCATATAAAAATTTCAGCATCATATTAGAATTCTTCTCTAATGATGGAGGGCAATTAATTAAGTTAGGGAGGAGGCTCTTTTTTGAGGGTTCGGAACAGATTTACTCTATTTGACCCCCTAAGGAGAATATGCATTCACACCTCAGATATACTGAATCAGAATCTACATTTTAACAAGATTCCCAGCTGATAATCAAACTCTCAGCACAAGGTCAAACCAGAATGAACCGGTTCCACGTCCTACTTTTTTTCCCCTTCCCCAGTGAGCTCAGATCATGTCACTTGGGCAGATGCCTATTTTAGCTCCTCATACCCTACCTCCCCCTTCCACCTCTTATAGAGGAAATTAGCTGTGGAGAACAGGGAAGTACTCTCACTTAACTGCTCAGTAATCAGATATTCTTCACTGGGTAATCAGAAGTTGGTTATATAGTAATTTAGTTTGAAGAATCAAAATCTCTTTAGCTCATGATAAATTTAGCTCCCACAGTGACTGATACCAGCAAAAATTCTCACCTGTAAGTATATGAAGGCTTTGTAGATGGAGTGGTCAGAAAGGAGGGAGAGGGAAGGGAAAGTGGAGAAAGGAATGAGTGGGTGGCAATGCAGGGTGGAATATGACATTTGATATCTAGGTCCATACTCCACTGGGCACCACCCAGGGTCAGGAATCTGGCTCCTGAAACAGTTTAGGAACTGAGAGCATTTATTCGTGTCACACTATCTCCTAATGCTGGAGATGCATCACCTTGTTTCTGAGTACATCCATATTGGCAGTTAGAGTTTTACATTTTTGTGTGAATAAATCAGTGAATTTGCAAATAACTAGTAAAAATAATTATCCTTAAATTTCCAGTTTGATAAATTCTTGTTAGGCTTATTATTGTGTAAGATTGCCACAAACTATTTTGAGACAGCTTGCAGAACAGCACAAAATAGAAAATAAAGGCAATTTAAAGTCAGACCAGAATGAAATGAGTTAAGAAAAAGCAGAAATATATTCATTATGAGATTCCAGCTTTATATTTCAGGAAGCATAGGTGAATTAAAATCCCAATGCACAGCTGTCTGCAATTAGGACCTGCCTTTCCCCATCACCCTGTGCCCAATCCCCCACCACTCAGGCAATAGCACACCATTAAAATGTTTCTTATGTTCATTTCCCCCCCCCAAATCTAACTAAAAATTTATCTGTCAGTATAAACAATGTCACTGAATTGTACATGTAGAAATGGTTGAATTGATGTATGTTTTGCTGTATATATTCTCATCAATGGCAACAAAATAAAATTTAAAATAACCTTATCTGTCACATTAAATAATATTAAGTATTTAAAAAGGAGTGGAGAAAACTGTAACCTTGTTTTCTTGTGAGGATATATATGAGCATACATATATACATATTTATATAAACACATATGTGCACTATATAATGTAAATAAAATATTTGTATTCTAACTGTATTTACACTACCACTGAGTCAATTACGACTCATAGTGATCCTAAATCAGACTCTCTGAAAACAACACTAAAAAGAAAAATATGAAAAAACTGGAAGGAAGTCCAGTAAACCAATGATTTAATAGTGATTTTCTCTGAGTAATAAAATGTGGGTGGGTTTCATACCCTATTTGGATGTTTTCTGTATTTTCTACATTGAATATTTATTGGAAGAGGTCATGCAATGTAGTGGTAGTGTCGAGCAGTGGTTATTACCATTTAGTGAGCATGAGAATCACTTGGAAGACTTGTGAAAACAGATTAAGTATGTCTATATGGGAGACTGAGGAGCTCTGGTAGCATAGTGGCTAACGCACTTGACTGCTAACCAGAAGGCTGGCGGTTCAAACCCACCAGCCACTCCTCAGAAGGAAGGTTGGGCATTCCTACTTCCGTAGTGATACTGCCTTGGAAACCCAAGGAGGGGTCGCTATGAGTCAGGGCCGACTCGATGGCAAACAACAACAACAACAATATGGGAGACTAGAATTTGCATTTTTAGTAAATTCCCAGGCAATGGTGATGTAACTGATCTGGAAACCAAACTTTGAGTACAGTGACCTAGAATGATGGAGCTGTGGTTAAGGCCAGAAGGTAGGCGGTTCAAACCAGCAGCTGCTCCATGGGAGGAAGATGAAGCAATCTATTTCCATGCAGCCTTGGAAACCCAATGAGGGTCACTATGAGTCAGAATTGACTCGATGGCAGTAGGTTTGGCGTAGAGTGAGTTTTGGGTTCAAGGGTGGGATTTAGGCTAAGTGTCTAATCTCGTTTAGAACTATTTTCCTTACATGTAAAATGATGGAAATACTTATCCCAGACAGACAGATAGCTATTGGAAGATTAATTAAAATAGGATTTTTAAAATCTCTGATACAAAAGTAAGGTTATATGTATGAGGCAATATAAATATATTTCCCCTGAATAATGAGTTAAGTAAAACACATTAAATTAAAAAAAAAAAAAAAACACCGTACCCAACTTGATCCTAATGCCTAAAATCTTCATGAAGTAACTCAGTTCCTACCCCAGAAACTAATCTAAGTTGATTGTTGACTGAGTGAACTGACAATCCCACATAATGTATAATAACTCTTCTGCATTCAAAAGGATTTTGTTCCTGAAAAGCTCAGTGGTGGAATTCATAGACGATAGACCTGCACTCTCCCAAATGGCGATCACTACCCACATGTGGCTAATGAGAATTATGATATGAATTATGATATGACCTGTTGTGTGAGACACGCTGCACATGTTAAATGCACTGGATATCAAGACTTTAAGAAAAACAGAATACAGGCAGTCCCTGGGTTATGAATGAAATCTATTCCTTGGTGCGTCTCGAAGTTGAATTTGTAGGTAAGCTGGAACTTATTTAGCTTTATTTTATGCAAGGAAAGTTAGGAAGCCTTTTCAATAATTTAAAAACTGCACATGCAACAAGTGAAGGTGATTGTGATGAAGAATTTGTTGCAAGTAGGGCTTGATTCAATAGTTTTAAAGTGAGAGCAAATTTATATAACATTAAGTTGTAAGTCTGATAGTTGTATCTCGGTGACTTACTACATAAAATATCTTAACAATATATTTGATATTGATCACTAGCATCACTAGAGTGAGTTACCCAGTGTGGTAACTCCTTATGATGATACCCCCTCCATGGACCTCCTCCAGTACCAGACCACACAGAATCCTTACCAAAATGAACCAAATCCACTGCCATTGTGTTAATTCCTACTCACAGAAACCCTATAGAGTACAGTAGAACTGCCCTATAGGGTTTCCAAGGCTGTAAATCTTTACAGAAAGAGACTGGCTCATCTTTCTCCTACAGAGGAGCTGGTAGGTTTGAAACACAAACCTTTCAGTTACCAGCCAAGTGCTTTAACCATTGTGCCACCAGAGCTGCTGAAGAATCCTTAGTAATGTTTATTATCAATTTTAATCATAGAATAATATGTGATATAGTTATAAACTGCTCACATGTAATATTTTTTAGATTATATGAATACTAGCAACAAAATGGTTTTGTAAAATCTATATTAAATTACAATATTACTAGCTACAACATTATTAGTAACTAAGCGGAAGTCTTTTTTAATTTTTCTCCTTTTCCCTTTAATTACAACTTCATTCTCAAAAAAGTTATTGATATAGATTCACAAATACTAATAAATGCAATACCGTAGCTAAAACACCAGAAAATTTGGTAAAATTAGTGACTATAATATCACTGGCAGCAACAAAAACAAAAACAAAAAAATGTCTCCGCGCTTGTAGTGGAGACAAAACCATGTGATTCAAAGCATCGCTGTGATTGGGTAAAAATGACAGCTCTGACTGGTGGATTAGAAGATTCAGAAAGTAAATTAACATATTTTAAGTATATTACAATATGTTGGTAAGTACATTGATACATGTAAGCTGGGCTTATGAGAAAGATTTTTGTTGTTTTAACTAATTACAGGTATATTTTTATAAAAATTAGTATTTATATAAAAAATAATAAATTTCTAAAGAAACACTGCAGAAAATTTTATAGACACTCAGTTTAGTGATAACCCTCTGACAGCATCACAAAGTGTGGTCTATGTCCCTCAGACCCCCTTAGTGATGCTACTAATATTGATTGACTATAAAGTGTTTATTTTAACTTTTTTTTCAAATGTGGCTAGTAGACAATTTTTAATTACCCTCTGGTATTGACCTTAAAGTAAAAATAAGACTAGAGAAATCTAAAAAAAACTCTCTCACATGGCTTTTATTATGGTTGTTTTTTTAGGTTTTTTTTTTTTCTTTTTAATTAATAAGTAAATCTCTCAGCACAGAATATCAATGTAATTTTCCATATCTTATATGGCTACTGTACTATTAATTTCTACTTACGGTTCAAACCCACCAGCCACTCCTCGGAAAGAAGGTTGGGCAATCTACTTCCATGGTGATACTGCCTCAGAAACCCAAGGAGGGGTCGCTATGAGTCGGGTCCGACTCGATGGCACATAACAACAACAACAACAACATCCTGATATAATAGTAAACTTTTGGTATTCCCTCCATGGTTTCAGTGAAAAAGGAAAAAATATATGTTTTTGTTCTCCAGTGTTCCACCTTAAAGTTCAATACATTTTTCATTTTGCATCTTGGAGACCTTAAATCACTGTTCTAAGGTCAAGAATTATGGTACATACTCCAGCCAGTAGTCTCATAATTGCAGAAAAAAAGATATTGAAGTAATGCCATGTACTGAATTTTTCCTAAGGAAGATTTGTGGGTAGGAAAGTTACTGTATTCTAATTTTAATAAGAGTTATTCTCTAAAAAAATAGTCAAATGCTCAGTATTTCAACTCTCTATACAGGAATGTCTCAGTTATTTGCTGTGGCGCTGGGGTCAGTTAGGTAAGCAGGGTATGAATCCAGGCTTCCCCACTGTTGTCTGTGATCATTTCCAGGCAGCTAAGAGTAAGTCTTGCTTTCTGTATCTGTTAAATGGGGTTGATGATAGTACCTGTCTCAGAGGGCTGTTGTGAGGGTTATATATTATATGATATAATGAAGGTGAAGGTTTTAGCAAAATACCTGGCCAAGGAAGGTCCTCCATAAAGCTTTGTTATAATTAGGTGTTACAAGAACAGATTCATAGAAAATTAATATGTATAGTCTATTTTTTTTTTAATTCATATTGCTTTTATGTGAATGATTATATTTTTAAGTGCCACCCAGATAATATGGTTGTCTACTTCTGAATAAGCTTGGGAATATGTGATGATGGATAAGCTAAGCATAACAATTCTGGGGAACTTCATTAAAATGCTGTATCAACTGCAGAAGGGGAATCAGAGAAATACTTACGATTTAATAACAAAGGGGAAAAAGGCTAATATATACTTAACTTTGAAAAGACATCACTCAGAGCTTATAAAACATACCATCATATTAATATGATGATATTTTATCTTTTAAGAGTATTTTGAGGAGCTCTGGTGGTTCACTATAGTTTATCAATATGCTAATTTCACATAGCAATGCACATTTTCCAACCCAACACTTTTTTTTCCCCTGCAAATGTTGCCATCTGAGTTACATGATTCATAGAGAGTGTAGTCACATCCTTTACCTGTCACACATTGGTGGTTTATATAAGAAGGCATTTTGGAATGTGGACATACATTTCACCTATTCCTTTGTTTTGCTTCAGCCCACAATCCCCTTGTTACATCTTATGTTATGCTTTTGTTTTCCTCATTGTCATTTTAACCACATGCATAAATAAAGTATTATCTGTAAGACCATATGTTGTTGTGTTGTTAGGTGCCATTGAGTCAGCTCTGACTCACAGTGACCCTGTGCACAACAAAACAACAAAACAAAACACAATCCTTCCTATACCTGAACCCATCACAACACCCCTGTATCCATCCATCTCATTGAGGTTCTTCCCCTTTTTCGGTGACCTTCTACTTTACCAAACATGATATCCTTCTCCAGGGAATTGTCCCTTCTGACAACATGACTGAAGTAGGTGAGACAGTCTGGCCATTCTTGCTTCCAAGAAGCATTACAGCTACACTTCTCCCAGAACCGATTTGTTCGTTCTTCTGGAAGTCCATGGTACTTTGAGTATTCTTTGCCAGCACCACAACTCAAAGGCATCAACTCTTCTTCTGTCTTCTTTATTCATTGCCCAGCTCTCACATGCATATGAAGTGATTGTAAATACCCTGGCTTGGGTTAGGTGCGCTTTAGTCTTCAAAGTTACATCTTTGCTTCTGAAAACTTTAAAGAGGCCTTTTGCAGCAGATTTTTCTGTACAATATGAGGTCTGATTTCTTTGCTGCTTCAATGGGTGTTGATTGTAGATCCAAGTAAAATGAAATCCCTGATAACTTCAATCTTTTCTCCATTTATGGTGATGTTGCATATTAGTACAGTTGTGAGGACTTTTGTTTTCTTTATGATGAGGTGCAATCCCTACTGAAGACTGTTGTCTTTGATCTTTATCAATAAGTTCTTCAAGTCATCCTCATTTTCAGCAAGCAAGGTTGTGTCATCTGCATATAGCAGCTTGTTAATGAGACTTCCTCCAAACCTGATGCTGTGTTCTTCTTCCTAGAGGCCGGATTCTCAGATTATTTGGTCAGATTGAATATGTATGGTGAAAGAATACAACTGTGCACATCCTTCCTTATTTTAAACCATGCAGTATCTTTTGTTCTTTTCAAATGACAGCTTGTTGGTCTATGTACACATTCCCCATAAGCACAATTAAATGTTCTATAATTCCTATTCTTTGCAAATTTATCTATAATTTGTTATGATTCACTTAGTCAAATGCCTTCACATAGTCAATAAAACACAGGTAAACATCTTTCTGGTATTCTTTGTTTTCAGCTAAGATCCTTCATACTATATATTATTTAATTAGTTCAGAAATTTGACTTCAAGAGATGATGATGATGGACCCCAATGCATGAAACCATAACTTTTTAAGTTTCATTTTAAGTTTCATTCCTTTGACTCCTAGGGATCAATGGAGATGAGTCCACAGGAGAAGGAAAGTAGCAAAACACTTTTCAGACTTCTTAATTATGTCTAAACACAAGTCAAAGAAAAAAGGAGTAGTGAAATCTGTGATTTGTCCTGAACTTTGACTAAAATGTTACATATCTCTGTTTCCCACAGAAAATACACTGAATGCAATAGAAACACAAAACAAAACAAGAACCATTGCTATGGAGTTGATTCCAAATCAGCAACTCTATAGAACAGGGTAAAATTGCTCCAAGGGTTTCCAAGACTGTAATCTTTAGGGAAGCAGACTGCCACATCTTTCTCCCACTGAGTGGCTGATGGGTTCACCAACTGTGGACCTTGCAGTTAGCAGCTGGGAGCTTAAGCACTGAGCCTGCAGGGCTTCTACATTGACTACTACCTCTCTCAACATGCCACCAAAATAACTTTAAATAGAGCAAAGTTGAGTTTATTGCCTCTTATGGTATGGGAACTTACTACCTCAACAGACTTAGTGCCATCTCAGGGTATGGAGAGCAAAGGAGGGATATTTGAGGTTTGGGTCTCTGGTTGAAAGGCAGTCTTTCCAAGTAGGAGTTTGATGAGAATGGGGTATTGTTCATGATATAATAGATTAAGGTTGATAGACACATCTAGGAGAGTTTCTGAATGAATTTTGGAGAGTAAACTGTTGTTTGATGCTATCTTCTACAAGTTGAATAGTCTGAGATTCATTAAAATGAATTTTCATGAAGCTTCTGAAATGAACAACAAAGTCATTTTCAGCCTTTATCTTTTTGTGCAAAAATTTCACTGAATACTAGTAAAGTCATGTTGATGAAGGCAGTGGAACAGTTAAGTCACATTAATGTAGACAGTAAATGGTGTAGATATTGAAGATTTGGTTCTTACAAATAATAAGATTTTAATGTAGTGAGATATGGCGATCTCTTTATCATTTTGGTTTCAAACGTTTCAACTTTAACTTGGAAAATGCTGATCCTTTCATTGACCCAACATCTAAAAAAATTTGATACTGACCTTTACTGAAAGAAATGAGGTTATTTCCTAGCAACAATAAAGGAAGATGTTATCTTCACAGTCTAAACACTTCCTTTAATTCACTTATCTTTATGTGGCAAGATCAATGCAAAACTCTTAAACATTTCTCCCCTGGACCCTTTTTCTGAAACTCTTCCCTGAAAACCACTGTGTATTCTGTGTCAACACTCCAAAAAACCACTCCCTGCCATCAAGTCGATTCAAACTCATAGAAAGCCCCATTGGGTTTCTAAAGCTGCAGATCTTTATGGAAGCAAGCTGACTTCATTTTTTCTTCCACGGAGTGGCTGGTAGGTTCAAACCACCATCCTTTTGGTTAGCAGCCAAATGCCTTAGCCACTACACCACAAGAGCTCCTTTGTGCCAACACTAGGGATAACTAGTAGTTAAGCTAACTCTTTCTAGAAATATTTACATTTCAATAGGGATTTAAATGGTCAGGGTTGAGAACCCTGACAGTCCCTGTGCCTTCTGTGTGTTTGTGAAGTCTGGGGCTTGTTGGTAATTTAAAGGCTTATGCTTAAAAAGATATGTAGTTTTCAGGAGAGCTTTTCTTACAACAATGAGAACAATCTTTGAAATTTGGAGCAGCAGGATATCCCATACATTTAGGTAGAGATATTGTCTCTCTTATCTTCCCAAGAAAGTCAGGCTGATTGTTATCTACCATCACAGTGGATTAGAAAAGGCTTTCAAAAAATCCTTCCAGGTTAGAAGTTTGGAAGCAGACTTTTCTGTGTTTTAAACAGAATCCTATAAGATTTTGTAGCTAGAATGAGTAAACCACCCAACAACTATTTTTTGAACATGTATGGTTCCAGGCTCTGTGGTCGTTATGGGAGTCCATAAGTAAAGACAGAAATTCCTGTCATCACGTGATTACATTTTATAGTAGGTGACAGAGGATGCACAAATATTTTTGTAAATTATATAGAACTATTCTGTTCAATATACTAGCTGCTACCTACATGCGACTGTTCACTATGTGAAATACACCAAGTCCAAATTGAGATGTGCTATAAGTATAAAATACAAAATTTGTTTTGAAGATTTAGTGAAAAACAAAGTGTAACATATCTCATAAAATATTTTTATATTAATTACATGTTGTTATGATAATATTTTAAATACACTGGATCAATTAAATATATTTGAAATTAATTCCACCTGATTCATTTTGCTTTTTATTAATGTGGCGACTAGAAAATTTTAAATTGTGTATTTATTTTGTATAGTGATGATATAGATGGTTAGATGATTATAATGGTAACGATAGGAATAAAGCAAGGGGATAGAGAATACGTGTGTATATTTGTGTGCGTGAGACAGACATAGAAAGAAAGAGAAAGAAAATTTACAGAAGGTTGTTAGAGGGAAGGCTTGACTGAGAAGGTGACATTTGAACAACTTGGAAGTAAAGTAGCATATATGCCGAAAAGGTAGATTGCCAAACCATTTCCTGTTCATTTTCCTAAGCCCTCCAACAGGATCTGCCTATGGGAAGAATTTGACTTCCTATCCATTTATCTATAGGAGCTCTGGTAGCCTAGTGCCTAAGGCACTTGATTGCTAACCAGAAGGTTGGCTGTTCAAACCCACCAGCCACTCCTCGGAAGGAAAGTTGGGCAATCTACTTCTGTAGTGATACTGCCTCAGAAACCCAAGGAGGGGTCACTATCCGTCAGGGCCAACTCAACGGCACATAACAACAACAACAACATCATTTATATCAGTGTGGCCATATGACTTGCTTTGGCCAATGAAATGTAAGTGGGGATTTTGGTATCAAAATGTAAGTGGAGAATTTGTCATTGTAGAAAAACTGATGGAGGCAATGTCTGGAGGAAAAGCTTTCCAAGAAACTTAAAAAGGCAGTGTCAAAGCTCTATGGTGGGGATTCCTGGCTTGAACATCTGAGTCAAAACAAATGAGGGGAAGAATAATATGTAACACTGAGCACACGGGCACGGGCCAGTTGCTGTCAAATAGATCGCAACTCATGGAGACCACATGGCATGCACTACTATGCTCCACTGAGTTTTCAGTGGTTAATTTCACAGCAGTAAAATGCCGGGCCTTTCTTCTGAGCCACCTCTGGGTGAACTATGAGAGGCTTAGTAGATAACCACAGTGCACATTCCCACCGTCCAGGGACTCCAGAGAATCTAATGTTGTTGTTGTTAGGTGGTGTCAAGTTGGCTTGGATGCATAGAGACCCTATGTAAAACAGAACAAAACTGGCCAGTCCTATGCCAACCTCACAATACTTGCTACACCTGAGCCCATCATTGCAGCCACTGTGTCAATCCATCTCATTGAGGGCCTTCCCCTTGTTTGTTGACCCTCCACTTTACCAAACATGATATCCTTCTCTAGGGAACAGTCCCATCTGATAACATGACCAAAGTAGGTAAGATAAAATCTGGCCACTTTCGCCTCCAAGGAGCATTCTGGCTGAACTTCTTTCAGGACAGATTTGTTAGTTCTTCTGGCTGTCCATGGTACTTTCAGTATTCTTTGCCAACACTACAACTCAAAAGCATCAGCTCTTCTTGAGTCTTCCTTATTCATTGTCCAGCTTTCACAGGCATATGAGGCAATTGAAAATACTTGGGGTAGGCTTGGGTTAGGCTTACCTTAGTCTTCAAAGAGACATCTTTGCTCTTCAGCACTTAAAGAGGTCTTTTGCAGCAGACTTGCCCAGTGCAATATGTCCTCTGATTTCTTGACTGATGC
>NW_006921594.1:20939902-20940861 GCF_000298275.1 Orycteropus afer afer | reverse complement strand
CTTTCAGCTTGAGAAATGCTGAGCATGTTCTTCCCTTTTGGTTTTCTAACTCCAGGTCTTTGCATATTTCATTATAATAATTGACTTTGTCTTCTTGAGCTGCTCTTTGAAATCTTCCATTCAGCTCTGTTATCTTGTCATTTCTTCCATTTACTTTAGCTGTTCTCCATTCAAAAGCAAGTTTCAGAGTCTCTTCTGACATCCATTTTGTTATTTTCTTCCTTTTCTGTCTTTTTAATGACTTTTGCTTTCTTTGTGGATGATGTTCTTGATGTCATCCTACAGTTCATCTGGTTTTTGGTCATTGTTGTTCAAAACATCAGATCTAGTCTTTAGATGGTCTCTAAATTCAGAATGGATATAATCAAGGTTGTACTTTTGCTCTTGTGGACTTATTTTAATTGTCTTCAGCTTCAACTTACATTTGCGTATGAGCAGTTGATGGTCTGTTCCACAGTCAGCTCCTGGCTTTGTTTTGGCTGAAGATATTGAACTTCTCCATTGCCCTTTCCACAGATGTAGTTGATCTGATTCCTGTGTACTCCATCACATGAAGTTCATGTGTATAGCCGCTGTTGGTCAGTTTGTTGTACTGTGGTGGGTTGCATGTTGCTGTGAGGCTAGAAGCTGTGCTACCAGCAGAGTTACCATGGTGCACAAGTACCAGCAGGGTCACCCATGGTGGACAGGTTTCAGTGGAGCTTCCAGACTAAGAAAGACCTGCAAGAAGGAAGGGGGCATTCACTTCTCAAAGAATTGGTCTGTTCATATGATCTGGAGATCACATGATAGAATTTTGCAAGCCCAATGATTTATTCATTTCAGAGAATCTAATAGCTACTGAAAATTAGTTCTTCCCCTTCAGACCAGGGTCTTGGGCTTCCTTGATATATCTGTTACCTCATTTTGACAGTGCTATGGTGGAATATGGGAGCTCTGGTAGCATAGTGGCTAAAGCA
>NW_006921594.1:20923260-20938788 GCF_000298275.1 Orycteropus afer afer | reverse complement strand
ATAATTTTTTAATTATCGGGGGGCAAGATTGAGCTACAGCAGCTGTTGAAGTCATTATAGAGATGCATATTTGTAATAATGAGTGTGTGTATATGTGTGTGTGTATATATATGTATATATACACACACACATAGTGTATGTATATGCATACATTCATACACACACACACACACACACAGAGCATGCGTGCACACAAGAGAGAGGTGATCCAACAGAATGTGGGAATTATCAAAAATATCATTAATATCACATGGAAGTTAAACCTTGCTGAAGATAATTCAAAAATAATTGTAGCAGTATATTGACAGGGAACTTCCAAAAATACAAACTGGATTCAGAAGAGGACATGGAACAAGGAATATCATTGTTGATGTCAAAAAGATCTTAGCTGAAAGCAAAGAATATCAGAAAGATGTCTACCTGTGTTTTATTGATTATGGAAAGGCATTCGACTGTGTGGACCATAACAAATTATGGATAACGTTGTGAAGAATGGGAATTCCAGAACACTTACTTATACTCATGAGAAGTGCAGCCAGGATACTCCTTGGAAATGATAATGGCTAGACTTTGTCTCATCTACTTTCATCGTGTTGTTAGAAGGCACCATTCCCTGGAGAAGGATATCATCCTTGGTAAAGTGGAGGGTTAGCAAAAAAGGAGAGGACCCTCAAGAAGATGGATTGCCATTGTGGCTGCAGGGATTGGCTCAAGTTTAGCAAGGATTATGATGGTGGAGCAAGACTGGCCAGTGTTTTGTTCTCTTGTACACAGGGTCACTATGGGTCATAGCTGACTTTAGGCACCTAACAACAAAAAAATGCATAAAATACTGCATAATAGTTAGAAGTGTGGGCCTGGAGCTAGACTGTCCCACTTTGAAAGTGTATTCACTGACTAAATGGTAAATTCTTTAAATATTTGGACCCCGGTTTTCCATCTGTCAAATAGGAATTAAATAGTACTTATATCTTACAATTACTGTGTGAATTAAATGTGTTGATACAAAGAAAACTCTTAAAGAAGCTCCTGACCCAAAGTAATCTTTCAATAACTGTTAGTTGTAAGTGAAGAGGAAACGGCTCCCTCAGGAAAGGTGGAGAAATGAGCAAGATGTGATTAATGACATTGAAGAGAATGGTGTGGTTGAAGGAAGAGGATTTATTTGGTATGGGAAATTGGGAGAAATACAATAAAACAACATAATAAAGTTAAATTTCTCTCCACATTGATCACATTGGGAGAGACACTGACTGTACCAGGGGAACAACGTGTTTTCCTGGACTTTAAAAGAGCCTCTCTGGACAAAGAGATACCAGGATTCTTTGTATGTCTCTCTGTTATTACTCAGGATGATAGTTGATTGAGTGTTGTTTCCCCTGCTATATCAGGAGCTGTTTAAGAACAGGGTTCATGTTTTACTAAACCATGTCTCTTCAACCCCTGACATGCACAAGAAATAACATAAGGTATCTTGCTTTAAAATCAATATGGACAAAACCAAATCGTGATAATCTTTGATATTCAAAGACATTTAAAATGAGTTTTATTGTAGTTAGGATTTTTTTTAAAAAAAGGCATGAAAGAAAGCAATGTGTATGGTTCAGATGCCGATTAATCTCATATTCTCTTATCAATGAGCATACTATGGATGTTTGGCCTTTGGATTTCAGGCATAGCATCCATCACAGAATTTGCACCAGATTAAAAGGTTGCTACACATAGCAAAAAACAGAATGCCTACTCAGGATCTCCTCTTCTCGGTTTCTCACTGTGGAGAGCCAACGGCCCAAGCACCATCAGGAAATAATATCTAACCTTCATTACTTTACCTGGGACTCTTTAAGTGATCGAGAAATCTAAATTGTTTTAGGCTGGTCCCAAGAACTTTAACCTTGCCATGCACTTGGTCCTTGTGAAAAGATGCCCCTGTCTTAGTGATTATGTACGTTATTCATAATCTTAAACACTAAAAGTGTCAAAACAGTATTCAGTGTAAAGACATCTGTGAAGATTTGTATATCTCCTCTATTGTAAGAACACTGAGGTTTACAGAGAACAAGTCAAGCTAATAAAGCCAAAGAGGTTAAGGTATCTGGATTGAACAGACACATGTCACTACATTTTACTTTTTATCTAAAATTAAATAGAATTCAACTAGAACTCTATTGATTAAATTTGATAAACTGGTACATATATATAAGGAATCATGGTGGTGCAGTAGTTGAGAGCTGGCTGCTAACTGAAAGGTCAGCAGTTCAAACTCACCAGCTTCACACAGGAGAAAAAAATATGACACTACTTGCCTAAAGATTTACAGCCTTGGAAAATCAATGGGGTATCTCTGCTCTGTCACACGGTGTCCCTATGAGCCAGACTTACCTTGACAAAGAGTTTTTTGGTTAATTTTATGTATCTGTATCTATAGATATTATATATTTTTTACTTTTTTTTTTTTTAACCACACATGAATAGATTCTAAAGCACAGTAATATCATGCAAATACATTAAAGGGTAGTTTGTTTTGTCATACTGAAAAATTTTAAAATGTGTTTAATTTTCTCTTATTATATGAATGAGAATTATAAAGCATATATTTAATAATAATTTACATATTTAATTGTAACAGTTTCTAAGTCAGGCTTGAGAAAACTATATGTAAATGTACTTAATATATGGATTTTACTTAAAAGATCTTTGAAAAGAAGGTTTTACTCTATTGTGAAAATTTAAAAGACATTTTTCAGTCATCACACTTTGTGCATTTACCCCTTCTATTTTGAAGCTGTAGGTGGCACTAGTCAACCAACTGAAGCTGTAGAAAAACATGGATGAAAAACTGCATTTTCTTTAAATTTTAACTCCTAATTCATATGGAGAAACTCAAGTAATGAACAGATGATTGTCACTAAAGAGGGCATTGTTTTTGGGCACAGTAGTTAATGGTAACGAGATGTTTTATGAGCTAGGCAACTCTTATGAAAGAATCATGCTAGTTACAGTGTCATAGTCATAAAGGAAACTAGGTTTCTAAAAGTAACAACTCACAGTAACAATTTCACATACCCACTCAACTTGAAAACAAAACTCCATGACTTAATCGGTTGCAGCGAAAGAGGTCACTTACTCCGAAGGAAGGTTGGGCAATCTACTTCCATAGTGATACTGCCTCGGAAACTCAAGGAGGGGTCACTGTGAGTCAGGTCGACTCAACGGCACATAACAACTACAGCACATAACAACAACAGCACAATACTGTAAAGTATCTGAATTTCATTATCTGAGAATATATAAATGGGAGGCAAGTGTTATTTTTCTGTAATCTTTGGGTGGAAGTTAGTAATTCAAATGATTCTTACTGGTTCCTGATCTGTGCGCCCCTTTTCAACTCTCTGCTGTTACACGTGGTGCTTTCTGGGTAAGAAGTGGTGCTGCATTTTGGTTCACATTCTCAGCCCACACTGCTTATACTCAGATGTTTTATAAATTTTCTCTTTGGGAGAGTTCAGTATTTTCTTCCTTTAATATCCTGGGGCTGATCTCACTGACTTGGAAAATGCTATGATCTTTCATTTTAACACAGTGGTTTGGGCAAATGTAATACAAAAACTATTAGAAAGGTCTAGGTGATAGTGTAGTTGTCACGAATTATAACCTTTATAATTGGCATGAATCCTGTTTCTGGAAAGGGCCCAGCTTCTTTATAGGAAACACCTTAAGGCAATGAATTACAGGACTTGAATATTCTTCTGTAGTCTACTTGTGCTTCTCTGCTAGAGACCTAGAGTTGTTGATCTGTTATTCTAACTTAATCTGGTAAATTTTTCTAGAATTTCCTTGTTTGTCTCCTTTTTCTCATTGGGAGAGGGACAAATTTTGGTCTCTGAATCATTGTGAGAAATTTACATTTACAGATTTACAGATTTACATCACTGATTCAGACTTTTCAAATCTAGTGGGAGAAAAAAAAAACAATCCAAACTCACTTCCATGTAGTTGATTTGACTCATAGTGACCCCTCCTTGGGTTTCCCAGGAAGTATCTCTATGGAAGTAGATTGCCCAGTCTTCCTTCCTGCCCTGTCTTCCTTCCAAAGAGTGGCTAGTGGGTTTGAATTGCCAGCCTTCTGATTAGCAGTCAAATGCTTTAGGCACTATGCCACCAAATCTCCCAATCTAGTAGAAAGTAGATACATATTATGTTCAAGTGCTCAGTAGGGCTTACGAGATCTTAGGTTTAATGCCAGCCACAGATTTCATTAGCATGTCGATGACTGCCCCTGGCAGACAACTGCCTAGTTACTCAATGGAAACTTTACTGTTCAATTGTGCATTGCTTTGGGAATTTCTTTCTACATTAGAACAAACCCACACACAATTCTAATGAGCAAAATAAATAGGCCATGACAAAGAATGTTGACAGATAGGTTTGGTTTATCTTCTATTATTTTTCATGAGGTTTTTTCTTTTTTTTTTTTTAATATGTAGGTATTTATAGGTCAGCATAATAATGAAATTCTCACAAGCTTAGAGAAACATGAAGGTTTAAGGGCATAAAAGGTGGAATCGAAAGGGTGGGGGCATCACAGAAGACTTTGACCAGGAAGAGTTTGAGAAGTATTGAATTCTCTGGAATCATAATTGGTTCATCTATTAGGGTGGTTTAGGAATAAGTACCAGTATATAAACCAGGAAATCCTGATTCTAGTTCCTGACTATCCCATGAACTGCTGTGGAATGTTGGATAAGTCTTGGCCACTCTGGTCTTCAGTTTAATCATATGTAAATTGAAGGAACTAAATTAGACCCTCTCTACTGTGCCTGTTGCAGGAGTTCTGGTGGTTACAGTGGGTAAGGCATTCAGCTGCTAACCAGAAGTCAGTGGTTCAAACCCATCAGTAGCTCCACAGGAGAAAGATGAAGTACTCTGTGTCCATAAGAGATTTACAACCTTGGATATCCTATAGGCAGTTCTGCTCTGTCTTATAGGGTCACTATGAGTCAGAATCAATTTGATGGTAGTGAGTTTGGGTTTGACTGGTCTGTGAAGTCAAGCATTGGCTCTCCATTATTTACCAAATATTCTCTAGATTAAATGCCAGTAGTCCAGTCCTACTAGATATTGAAACACTTTATAGATCTGTAATAATTAAAGCATAAAAGAATGAAGTATTAATAAAAGCAATAAAGATCCAGAAATAGAATTATTGGGATTTAATAAGATGCCATTTTAGTTCATTGGGATTGTTTGGTCAATGGTCTCAGAACAACTGCCTAACAATTTTAGAGGGATAAATCTGTGTTCTTACCTCACGTTTTACATCTAATTTAACCCTAGATGGACTAAAGATTTAATCATAAAGAAGAAAGAAAGGAGAGGGAGAGAGAGAGAAGGCAAGAAAATTTTTTAAAAACTGCTTACCAGTAAAATGGTCTTGATAAGTATCAGGAAATTCAGAGGCTTTAATGGAAAATATGGATACATTTCATACCTAAAATTAAATATCTCTATAGAGTTGAAGGGAGCTCTTTGACGTAGTGCCTAAAGCATTTGACTGCTAACCAGAAGGCTGGCGGTTCAAACCCACCAGCCACTCCTTGAAAGGAAGGTTGGGCAATCTACTTCCTTAGAGATACCACCTCGGAAACCCAAGGAGGGGTCGCTGTGAGTCGGACCCAACTTAATGGCAGTGAGTTTGTTTTTTCATTATAGATTTGAAAGTCCCTGTGTGGCATAAACAGTGGCTCAACTACTAGCTGAAAGGTTGGCATTTTGAACCCACCCAGAAGCAACTTAGAACACAGGCCTGGTGATTTGGTTCTGATGGTTACAGCCTTGAAAATCCTATGGAGTTCTACCTACAGATGGATCACTGTGAGTCAGAATTGACCCTGTGGTAAATAACAATAACAGTATAGAGTAGAAATGTCAGAAGCAAATAAAAGACAAATAACAAAATGAGGATGATATTTTTAAACCATGTGACGGAGGATTAATTTTTACATTATACAAAGTTATTACAAATTAATAGAAAAAGATGAACAGCTCAAGAAAAAATCATCAAAAGATATCAGTAGACAGTTCACAGAAAGGACACAATGGATATAAACGTTTGACAAATTTCTTAGCCTTACTGATATAGAAATACATTGAGATAATATTTTCATTTGTAACAATGGCAGAAATTGAAATGTTTAATAGGATCCAGTTTTGGAGGAAAAAGTTATTCTCAGGCAGTGTTGATGGAAACCCTTTTCTGAAGGGCAATTAAACTATTTAATGTAAATATCTTTAGGCCCAGTGTTTTATTTCAAGGTCCTTATCTATTTCAAGATGTTTATCCTATAGCCAAAGGAGCTCTGGTGGCATGGGGCCTAAGGTATTTGACTGCTAACCAGAAGGTTGGCAATTCAAACCCACCAGCCACTCCATGGAAGAAAGATGGGATGACCTACTTCCGTAAAGATTTACCACCTCAGAGACCCAATGGGGGTCGCTATGAGTTGGAATCAACTCGATGGCAGTGAGTTTGGTTTGTTTCTTTTGGATCTTATAGTCACATTGCCAGACTGTACCTGTACATGATCCTATTTGTCTTTTTAAATTTATTTTTATTTATTTTATAAATGTTTAGGATAAACTTTGAATATGAAATGAGGAAGTATTTATTTTTAGTGATTGCCTCTGGGAGAAAAGAGGATACATAGAAGGCTTTTAAAATTTTTATTTTATGTTATTTTATATTTCTATCTTATTTGAAACTTTTATTATGGTTGAGTAAATATTAACAGTTTTAAGTAATGGTAAAATTTAACAGTGGTAAATTTAACCCTTTCAAAAGGATTGTGCTAACAGAATAATAAGGTTAAAAGACTCAAGTTCATCTGTCCTAAATTGAAAATAGTAGGTAAAACAAACAAACAAACAAACTATACTAGTGTATATGATCTTTTAGAAAATAATATAAGCCCATATAACAAAAATGACAGTTTCTAGAGCTTGTGGAAATTATATGCTTCACTTAATATACCAACACCCTAAAGGATTCCTCTGTAGAGAAAATGAGATTGATATCCTACATTATTTCATGTAGAACTCAATACTTTATATTTTATGATTTTTTTTTTCCACACTCAAAAGTGCTTTTAGATATGTTGGTTATTTTAACAGTGGCATGATAAACAGTATCATTTACTCAAAGCTTCAGCTATTCAGAAAATAGATTTCCTATTAATATACTTTACCAACTCAGTATAGAAATTGCCCCTAGTTGTAACTATACCTGTGATTGTTACATGGTGGTTGAAAAACCTTCTTAATTATAGGCCTCTAAAAACTACAAATTTATTTCTTATCAGGTAATCAAATTACATGTGTTTATAATGAGATTTGTTTTCTTTTTTTAATACAAAAAAATCATTTTCTAGGCTCATAGACACACTTTAGTTGGAAGAAACATAAAATAGGCAAACTTGCTGCTTGCTTTTCTGATCTATTCTTTCTACCCAAGGCTGACTGAAGTCCACAGAGGGGCGGCATGTATAATATAGTTTGAGGTACTCTGGCTCGTGCAAAGGGAAGGGTACAGCTTACTTGTATGCTTGCTATTCTCTACGTGTCTCTCAAATCGGCTTTAAGAACCAAAGATTTAGGCAGTAAGTTAAAAACATTGACCTAGCTTTTAGATAAGGAGTCCTTGTGGCACAATTAATAAGCATTCACAGCTCACTGAAAGATTGGTGGTTCAAACCCACCCAGCCACGCCATGGGAGAAAGATTACAGCACAGAAATCCATTTCAGGTAGTTCTACTCTGTCACATGAGGTCATTATTAACAGCACCCAGCGACAAAGTTATTAGGTGATTTTTTTTTCTATCACCTAATATAGAAATTAAGGAGCTCTGGTTGTGTAGTGTTTAAGGCATTTGACTGCTAACCAGAAGGTTGGCAGTTCAAACCCATCAGCCATTTCACAGAAGAAAGACTGGGCAATCTACTTCCATAAAGATTTACCACCTCAGAAACCCAAAGGGAGTTGCTATGAGTCAGAATCAACTTGATGGTATTGGGTTTTGGTTTATTTTTTGGTTTAATATAGAAATTAAGGAGCTCTGGTGGCATGGTGGATAAGGCATTTGCCTGCTAAGCAGATGGTCAGTCATTCAAAACACACCAGCTGCTCTGTGGAAAAAAGATGAGGCAATCTACTTCTCTAAAGATTTACTGCCTTGGAAACCCAGTGGGGGTGTCAGTCAAAATTGAGTTGATGGCAGTGTTTTTTTTTTTGTTGTTGTTGTTTTGTTTTTTAATATAGAATTATCTCTGTCTTTCCAAGGCATATTCATTAATAAATTTCAAACATGCTCAGTTTTAAGTTATGGCACTTAACAATTGTAGGTGAAAGAATATAAAGATGATTTCAAAATCAGCAACAATAGGTTAGAAATCATTTACCAAAAAAAAAAAAAAAAAAAAATCAGGGCAAGAAAAATGGTTTAAAGTTAGATAAATGGACACTAAATCTATCAGATATAAAATTATTTTAAATACTATCCAGAACTCTAGATACTTGAAAATCTAGTATCTCTGGAAATTATGTTTTTAATCCACCAATTCCTGAGCCAAATATCCATGATCTCTCCAACTCAGAGCACACTTTTCTCAGTGTTGGCACTTCACACTTGGCCCTTATTATCCACATTTTCACACCTTGTGTGCTCCTAGTACAGACAGTCACCAGGTTACAAATGTTAGACTAAAGGACAACTCATGTCGTTGTGGTTAGGTGCTAGCCAATCAGTTTCTACTTATTCCGACCCCAAGGACAACAGAACAAAACAGTGCACAGTTCGATGCCATCTTAACAATCATTGCCATGCTTGAGCCCATCACCATATCCACTGTGTCAATCCATTTCATTGATGGTGTTCCCCTTTATCCCTGACCCTCTACTTTACTAAGCATGAGATCCTTCCCCAGAGATTGATCCCTTTTGAGAACAAGACCAATGTATGAGAGACAAAGTCTGGTCATCCTAGCTTTTAAAGAGTATTCTGGCTGTTCTTCCTCCAAGACAGATTTGTTCATTCTTTTAGTAGTGCATGGTACCTTCAGTATTCTTCATCAACACTGTAATTCAAATTCATCAATTCTTCTTCAGTATACCTTATTCATTTTCCAGCTGTCACATCCATATGATGCTATTAAAAATAGCACTGCTTGGGTCAGGTGCACCTTAGTCTCCAAAGTGATATCTTTGCCCTTAAATACTTCAAAGAGGTCTTTTGCAACAGATCTGCAGCACTTTTGCCCAATGCAATATGTCATTTGATTTTTTCACTGCTACTTCCATAGGTGTTGCTATGGATCCAAGTAAAATGAAATCCTTGACATCAGTATTTTCTGTTTATCATGATGTTGATATATAATTGTGATGTTGCTTATTGGTCCTTTTGTGAGGATTTTTGTTTTCCTTATGTTTAAGTGTCATCTATAATGAAGATTGTGGTCTTTGATCTTCTTGAGTAAGTTCTTTAAGGCCTGTACACTTTCAGCAAGTATCATTTGCATATTTGCATCATTTGCATACCACAGGCAGTTCATCTTCTTCCGATCCTGATGCCACATTCTCTTCATACAGTCCAGTTCTCAGAGTTATTTGCTCAGAACATGGATTTAATAAGTATTGTGAAAGGATACACCCTGACACACTTTTCCTTATTTTGAACCAATTTTGAGCTTATTTTGATCCCCTTGTTCTGTTCAAGTGCCTGCCTCTTCGTCTATGTACAGGTTCCTCACAAGCACAATTAAGTGTTCTGGAATTCTCATTCTTCACAGTGTTATCCGTCATCTGTAATTATCCACAGAGTCAAATACCTTTGCATAGATAATGAAACACAGTTAAACATTTTTCCGGTACTTTTTGCTTTCAGCCAAGATCCATCTGACATCAATAATGATAGCCCTCTTTCCACATCTTATTCTGAATCCTGCCTGAATTTCTGGCAGCTCCCTGTCAGTATAGTGATGCAACCATTACCTACAGCAAAATTTTACTTGTGTGTGATATTAAAGATATTGTTCAATAATTTCTGGATTCTCCTGGATCACCTTTCTTTGGCATGAGCATAAATATGGATATCTTCCAGTCAGTTGGTCAAAATAAGTGAGCACCCACAGTGCTGTATCCGTTTGTTGAACCATCTCAATGGGTATTCCTCCAATTCCTGGAACCTTGTCCTTTGCCAATGCCTTCAGTGCAGCATCCACTTCTTCCTTCAATATCATTAGTTCTTGATCATATGCTACTTTCTGAAAAGGTTGAATGTCGACTGGCTCTTTTTAGTACAGTGATTCTGTGTATTCATTCCTTCCATCTTTTTTTTGACACTTCTTGCATCATTCAGTATTTTGCTTATAGTACCCTTCCATGTTGCAACTTGAGGCTTGAATTTTTTCTTTAGTTTTTAAACTTGAGAGATCCCAAGCATGCTCCTTCTGTTTGCTTTTCCAACTCCAAGTCTTCATACATTTCACTTTAAAACTTTTGTCCTCTCAAGCTGTCCTTTGAAATCTTCTGTTAGTACTTTTACTTCATTATTTCTTCCATTTGATTTAGGCATTTTCCATTGTTTCAGAAGCTCTTCTAACATATTTTTGGTCTTCTCTTCTTTTCCTGACATTTTAATGACCCTTTGCTTTCTTCATATATGATTTCCTTGATGTTATACACACCTGATCTGGTCTTTAGTCCCTGTGTTCAATGCATCAAGTCTATTCTTCAGATGGTCTTTAAATTCAAGTGGGATATACTTGGGGTCATATTTTGGCTCCTGTGCACTTGTTTCAGTTTTCTTCAACTTCAACTTAAACTTACATGGGAGCAATTGATGGTCTGTTCCATAGTCGGCACCTGGCCTTTTTCTGACTGATGATATTTAGCTTCTCCATTGCCTCTTTCCATAGATGTAATCAATATCATTTCTATGTTTTCTATCTGGTGAGGTCCACATGCATAGTCACATTTATATTGTTTAAAAAAGGTATTTGCAATGAATAAGTGATTGATCTTGCAAAATTCTATCATGTGATTTCCAGCATCATTTCTATCACCAAGGCCATATTTTCCAATGACCGATGCTGCTTCTTTGTTTCCAGTGTTTGCACTCCAGTCACCAGTAATCACCAATAATCAGCAATTATCAATACATTTTGATTGCTTGTTTGGTCAATTTCAGACTGCAGAAATTAATAAACATCTTCAATTTCTTCAGCTTTGCCTTTAATGTTTGGCATGTAAATGTGAATAATAGTAGCATTGACTGGTCTGCCTTTTAAACATGTAGATATGATCCTATCACTGAAAGCATTGTACTTCAGGAGGATCTTGAAATGTTCTTTTTGACATTGAATTTGATGCCATTTTCCTTTAGTTTGTCATTCTGGGCATAGTAGACCATATGATAGTCTGATTCAAAATGGCCCATACCAGTCCATTTCAGCTCACAAATGCCCAGGATATCAATATTTATACATTCTATTTCATTTTTTACAAATTCCAGTTTTGCCAGAATTATACTCTGTACATTCCACATTCTGTTTATTTATGGATGTTTGTAGCTGTTTCCTCTCTTTGAGTCATGACACAGCAAATAAAGGTCCCACAATGTTTACTCCATCTACATCATTAAGGTCGACTCTACTTTGAGGAAGCATCTGTTCCCCAGATTTATTTTGAGTGCCTTCCAACCTGAGAGAGGAACTCTGCTGGTGTGGTGGTTCAAGCTTTTTCCTGCTAACCAAAAGTTTAGAGAGTCCAATCCACCAGCCACTCTTCAGGAGGAAGATGAGGCAGTTCACTTCTGTAACAACTTACAGCCTTGGAAACCCTATGGGGCAGTTCTACTCTGTTCTAAAGGATCTTTTTGATTTGGATTCAACTTGATGGCTGTTGGTTTATTTTGTTTTGGTTTCCAACCTGGAAGTCTCATCTTCTGGTACTTTATCTGACAGTTGTTCCCTCTGTTCATAAGATTTTCACTGGCCAGTTTGTTTTAGAAATGGACCTGAACACAGCCTTATTCCTAATCTGTCTAAGACTGGAAGCTCCACTGAAACTTGTCAACCATGGGTGACCCTGCTGGTATTTAAGTGGTATTTAAGTGATACAGCTTCCAGCATCACAGCAACATCAAGCCATCACAGTCCTACAGACTGACAGATGGGTGGTAGAAGACAACTCATTCTTACTCTTTAATGTTATATAAACTTGCCTTCACTTTGAAACTATTGAACCAACCCATACTCCCAACAAATTCTTCATCACTATCACCTTCACTTGTTGCACATGCAGTTTTTACATCATTGAAAAGACTTTAAGCCTTTTCTTATACTAACCAAACCTATATCAAGTTGATTTCAACTCACAGTGACCTTATAGGACAGAGAGAACTTCCCTATAGAGTTTCCAAGGCTATAAATCTTTACAGAAGCGGACTGCCTCATCTTTTTCCTGCAGAGCAGCTGTTGGGTTTGTACTGCCGACCTTTTGGTTAGTGGGCCAGTTGTTCAACTACAGCACCACCAGAGCTTCTTGTTCTTGTACTAAAGTAAGGCTAAATAAGACCTGCATAGATCTGGTCCAAGTTCCTTACAAATTCTTAAAGATACAGTTAGGAACAAATCTTGTTCATAACCCAGAGACTTCCTGTATACACTTTTTTTGAAAGCATACATGAGACAGCTAGTTCAGATTAGGAATTAATATTTTAGCCTTAACACTTAGAAAGATCTTTTAAGAAACTAACTACTATTAAAACAAAATGGTACTATTGTTATCCATATTTAGGCTATACCTTTATAGAGAGTGTGTGTGTATGTAGGTGTGTGTGTGCATATATTGACCAGGTATGAGACTTCTCAGAACACCCTATTATTTTATTATTTTTGCACTTACTTTATTAAGTAAAAAATAAGATGTAGATTTTTAATTAAAGCTGTGCTCCTAAGAAACATAATACAGAATGGGAAAAAAGTTCTGAATATCTAGTACTTAGTGTAAAATGCTCTTCTAAGTTTAAGAGAAACATATTTCTGAAATTATTGTATTGGATAAATGAAAATAATTAAAAGTTAATAACAGCTGCAGAGCTATAGCATCTTAATTTCCAAAGTAAAGAAAAAGCAGATATATTAACTGCAAAGTGGGGACAATTCAACGAAACTGAAATCATGTCTAATGTATGAAGAATAAAAGTAAAGGGTACAGGCTGAGCTTAGATTCAATTCATTTCATTCTCACACTATCTATGGGCCATAAAAATGTGTGTGTATAACTAAGAGTATTTATCTACAGATTAAGCATATTAGTAATTAAGAACTCTCAGGTAGTATTTAAAGTTATTGTTTGGTGCTATTGAGTCAGTTCTGACTCAGTCAACCTGTGTACAACAGAACAAAACATGGACTCATCCCATACTATTCTCTTAATCATTGCTATACTTGAGCTCATTGTTTCAACCATTGTATCAATCTATTTCAATGAAGATCTTCCATCTCTTTTGCTGATTCTCTTCTTTACCAATATGATGACCTTCTCCAGGGACTTCTCCCTCCTGCTAACATGTCCAAAGTATAGAAGAGAAGTCTCACCATCCTAGCTCCTAAGGGGCATTCGGGCTGTACTTCTTCCAATACAGATGTTCTTCTGCCAGTCCATGGTATATCCAGTATTCTTTGAAAATACCATAATTCAAATGCATCACACTTCTTCAGTTCTCCTTATGCACTGTCCAGCTTTTGCATGCATATGAGGTAATGGAGAACACCATGGCTTGGATCCGGTTCACCTTAGTCCTCAAAGTGACATCTTTGCTTTTTAACCCACTAGCCACTCCTTGGAAGGAAGATGGGGCAATCTACTTCCATAGTGATACTGCCTTGGCAACCCAAGGAGAGGTCACTATGAGTTGGGGCTGACGCGACGGTACATAACAACAACAACAATGACAAGAAGATCTTATATTTAAAGTTGCATTCATTAAAAAATAGTAAATACTCCAGAGCCTTAAAATGAAGTGAGATTTATTATTCTCACTGAATTGTTAAGTGGGAAATAGATGACCAAAAGAAGAATCTTATCTTAGTTTATGTTTCATAACACTTAACAGAAATGGTCAATGAAATTACAATATTTTTCAATAATAATAATGTTCAGAATAATGTCTATTATGACTTTGTAAAAAGCAAATTATTTCAGACTAGGAAAGAGTGATGCTTTCTATCTGGTTGTTCATTTTGTTGGATTTTGTTTTGCTTTTGAAAAGCAACGTGCTTAGATGCTGCTTAGAACAATATATTGTCTATCCTTGTTCATTCCACACATGCATTCATATAATACTGAAGTTGGGGTGGTAGTAAGAGCAAGCAACTAAGTCACCAAAAACTGAACATAACTCCCCAAGAATGAAAGCAAACTAAAGCAGTTCCAAATTATGGAGACTGATATTGACTGTGATTATTCCAAAGTTAAAGATATATTTTTATTACACAAAGCCCAATAACCAGCCTATGTTATTTTACTTTTTGAAAGCAGGCATCAAGAGTGACAAATGGAGTAAGATAACCCAAACCATTATTATCCTTTCACTAGAGTAATTTAGAACTGTGAGTACATATCTAAGAAGAGATATGGATAATTCAACCAGTGTTCCAAGGATAACAGACATGAATAAAAGATTGGAGAAACAGAGTTGTGAAGAAAAGTCAAAGAAAATGCAATTATAGAAGAGAAAACACAGGGCAATTTAATAACTCCCTTTAAGTGTATCAGAGTCTATTTAGCAGTGCTGACCAGCTGTTCTTCATCTTCCTTGAAATCATAAATTAGAAGGGATCAAAATTGTATTTTAACAGATTTAGATCAAAGAGATAATGAAGGCAGCAGAGAAGGAACCAAGGGATGATCTCAGAGAATACCAGTACAGATCCACCCAGGAGAATAGCTCAAGTGCTAAAGCACCTATAATTGCTTGTATGTATATATCTTTTTCATAAAGGTAAAGTCATCTGTACAAACCAATTTTTTTCACTTATTTATTCTCGATTTTTTAAAAATTTTTATTGTGATTTGGGTGAAAGTTTACAGAGCAAATTCACTTTCCATACAGCAGCTCACATATACTTTGTCTCTTGACATTGACTGTAATTTCTCACAATGCAACAGCTCCTGTCCCACTTCCTCTCCATAGTTACCTCTTCCTTGTATCCTTCTCTCCCATGCACTCCTGCCCCCCTGAACTGTCTCCTTTATGCATAAACAACCCTTCTATTTTCCCATCGTTGATCTCTCCAAGGAATGTATCTAGTTAATGTAAATGTTCAGCTCATATGCCTGCTTCTTTTCTTTGGCTAGAAGCCACAAGTGTGAGTTCAATTCCAGACCTGAAGGGCAGCTAGGGGCCATAGTCTCAGGGGTTCCACCAGGTTCTATCAGACCAGCAAACCTGGCCACTTTTTTTTCTTTT
>NW_006921594.1:20921122-20923160 GCF_000298275.1 Orycteropus afer afer | reverse complement strand
TTTTTTTTTTTAATGGTTTTGAGTTTTGTTCCACATTGTTCTCCCCTCTATCCAGGATCTCCTACATAGATCCCCCTCCAAATGGTGGGCAATGGTAGCCGGGCACCATCTAGTTCTTCTGGTATCAGTCATATAGGCTGAGGATCACATGGTATACCAGTCACTGGGACTAACTGTTTCCAGGTGTCTTTGGTTTTCATCATTCTTCTTTGCTCTGGATGAGGAGAGACCCATCATTGCATCTAGATGGCCGCTTGCAAGCTTTTAACATCCCAGTTGCTAGGATATGGAACAATGCTTTTGTGTAGTATGTTATGCCAATTGAGCTTGATGTCCTCGGTGACTATGGTCCCAAGCCCACAGGTCCAACTACTTGCTTCCTCTGGATAGCTGGTTGTGGCCAAGAAGTGACTGCAACCTTATCCCTTGTCAGCTCTACTTTATACCTGAGGATTCTTACAGAACATACAAATACACTTGTAGAATCATTGTCTGCCAACCCGTGGTCTTGGGCACACTCCTCACCTGCAAAAACATAACATAATTGTTCAGCCTGTCCACCCATCTATCCACCCATATATGAATGTTTGCCCTCACTGGCAACACACTACTGTATCTGTATGTGCAGAAGGTTTCATTTTTGTTGTCTGTACCTCCCATGCACCTCTCTATGTCTTCCTCTTCCTCAATTTCTCAACTGTTTAAAGATATTAAAAATGCCTAAAACTAAAAGTTGCTTAATAACTATTCACACCACTGTTACAAAGATAACTTCAAATTGTCGTTGTTGTTAGATGTGGTCAAGTTGATTCCAACTCGTAGTAACCCTATGTACAACAGCATGAAGCACTGCTTGGGCCTGAGCCATCCTCACAGTCATTGCTACTCTTGAGCCCATTGTTACAGCCACTGTGCTTATCTGTGTCATTCAGGGTCTTTCTCTTTTTTCCTGACTTTACTTTTCCAAGCATGATGTCCCTTCCCAGGGACTGTTCTATCCTGGTAACATGTCCAGAGTACATGAGACAAAGTCTTACCATCCTCATTTCTAAGTAGCATTGTGGCTGCACTTCTTCCAAGACAAATTTGTTCATTTTAAATAAGAATATTGTTATTGTTGTTGTTATGTGCCATTGAGTCGGACCTGACTCGTAACGACCCCTCCTTGGGTTTCCAAGCCAGTATCACTATGGAAGTAGATACCCAACCTTCCTTCTGAGGAGTGGCTTGTGGGTTTGAACCACCAGTCCTCTGGTTAGCAGTCAAGTGCCTTAGCTACTACGCTACCAGAGCTCCTTAAGTAAGAATGGCAATTAAAGAAATGGGTCATGGAGCCAGACATTCCTAGGTTTGTATCACAGCTCCCCTACTTTCTATCTGAGTGAACATTGGTCTAATGCCTCTAATTGTTAGTTTACTCATGTGCAAAAGGAGGATAGTTGCAAAATTGGTCATTGTATAGGAATAAATTAGATAATGAATGGGCAGTGCCTGAAGTACACAAAACCCAAGGTACATGTAATCATTACTAGCAAGAGTATTATAATACAATATAACAATGGAGGTTGTATTAGACTGGGTTCTCTAGGGAAACAAAGCCAATAAAGTTTATACATATAGAGAAAGAGAAATTTATCTTAGGAAAATGGCTTACACTCATAGAAGCTGGCAAGTCCAAAGTTCTTGGATCAAACATCAAGCTGGAGTCTTTTCCCGACTCATGCAGCTGCAGGGGCTCAGAAGCTCAAAGTTGACAGGCAGTTATTGGCTGTTGACTCCAACAAATGATGAATCCAAGATCTCCAGGCCAAATGGTGGATGTTCGCTCACAGACAGTTGTAGGCAGCACAACAAAATCCCGATCCACAAGAAGAGTATCTCTTTCCCAGAATGTCCATAGATATACTGGAAGCAGGCCACACCCTTAGGGAAACTCCCTTTCAACAGATTGGCTGCTCAAAACATATACATCTGAACACATCATGGGAATAACCACATCACAACTGCTTAAGCCACACAGAATTGTGGTCCAGCCAAG
>NW_006921594.1:20913248-20916497 GCF_000298275.1 Orycteropus afer afer | reverse complement strand
GTGCCACTGAGTATTTGGCAGAAAGAATTAAATATTGGTATTTTTATTTTGCCATTAAATGTCCCTACCATGAGTTATGTTGAGAGCAGGACAACACACTGCGTAGAGAACAGAAGACACATCTCACTGGATACGTTATACTTTATTCCCAAATGAGTCATACAAAACTGACCGGTTTGCATGGATTCATCTTTTAAGTTTACGACCAATTCAACTTTTTTTCTGGTTTTGTCCACAACAGCTTGGTGATAATGACAGCAATTTATGGCTGAATGAACGAACAATGACATTATTTATTTCTAACGTGTTTGATAGCAGCCAGCTTGCATTTGACCCCTGAAATTGGATACTTAACCTGCTTATTAAATATTGACCATTTAAGTGCAAAAATAAATGCTTCACAAAATGTTTATTTTACTAGATTTTTATTTCCTCACAGCTATAGAGAATGGAAAACCTTCTTAATAGTGTTTGTTGTTGTTGTTATGTGCCGTCGAGTCAAACCCGACTCATAGCGACCCTTCCTTGGGTTTCTGAGGCAGTATAACTATGGAAGTAGGATTGCCCAACCTTCCTTCCGAGGAGTGGCTGGTGGGTTTGAACCACCAGCCATCTGGTTAGCAGGCAAGTGTCTTAGCCACTATGCTACCAGAGCTCCCCTTAATAGTGTTTACAAGACCTAAAATAAACGTTATGAAAGAACTAGCCAATGGTCACTTGTAAATTAATTACTTACTAATAACTTTGTTTTTAGTTTTTTTTTTTTTTTTTAAGTGAGATTCTAAAGCAGGATTATGCTCAGTATTGCATAGGCATTTGATTCAGGGAATATTTCAAGGTATGTGTTACTATGTATTTTAAAACTAAAATGGAATTTCATTAAATATTATTAGCTAGTAGTAGATTGGAGGTGTAAGAATTCTGTCTGTGGCTCCATCCATCAATCCTTGGGAACTGAAATGGAATGAAGGATGCAGGGAGGAGGGAGAGGTGGAGCACTGAGAAGGAGACAGAGAAGGGAAGGGAAACAAAGGGAAAGGAGGAGAAGGGGAAGGAAAAATAAAAACCTAGTACTCACATAGTTCAACTTATTTCCTTTCAATGATTATTTTAATTTCATTTTAAGGTTTATTTGTATTCCAAAGTTTTAGATCCCTCAATAACTTTCACAGTAAGAGTCAATTTTCATACTATTATTTATGGGCCCTATTATTTATATTAAATTATTTAATATATAACTTAAAGGTGAGGATTGTATATTCTGGAAAATGAAATAATATAATTACTACATCACTAGTGTTTGATAGGGATTGGTGGTCCCTAAAACATTCCTTTCCAATGATTCGGTCTCTTTAGTCCTCATCCACCACTCTGTAATGGAAGTGGTGTTGATGTTATGATTGGACACTGTGGCTTTCAGAATGGTGTCATCATTGCAGAATCTGCTTCTTCCTTCTGCTTTTTTCAGCAAATCCTGTTTATTGACATCAATATATATTTCATCCTTATACCTAAGAGTAAAAGTAAGTCTTAAATTCATAATCTTAGTCTGACATGAATTTCCACTTTTCTCTTAGCTTTTCTTTTGAGTGATAAACATCGGTTGAGTAGCCTAATGCCTGAGAACAGAACAGGCCATGAATGAGAGTAACAGTCCTGCAAGAATCAAAGTGGTTATGGAAATCTTACCCCTCAGGTTCTATGCAAAGAGCAGCCAAGTGCCTCAAAATATGGAGGGATATAATTATCTCATAATAACTAATTTCCCAATAGTGCATCACAACCAGGCCATAAAAAGTGTTTTGTGTCTCGGAAAAGAAGATAGAGTAAGCAATTTGGAATGTTACAAAACAGGCTCAGTTGAGCAGTTTAATTTGCAGGATTATCCTCATCCTCTAAATGTCTTATTGACCAATGAGCATTTTCAGTCGCCTCAGTCCAGAGAGCTTTATAATTTTATATGTACACATTTACATAAATTGAGATTAAAAAGTTGCTCAAAATATAATAAAAACAAAAGAACTATTAAAATGTTAACTTCTGTAAATAATGTAGGTTTACAACTTTCAAGATCTTTTATCCTACTGTATTTACCATATCTCTCACAAATATTTTACCAGCAAAAATATGCAAAATAAATCAGACTAGAGCTACCCTATAATTCAGCATGTGGAAATGTTGTAAAGGATTGTATTATAATTAAACTATGTGGCATTATGCTATTTCTAGTATGAAAACAGACTTTGTCTAATAGTCAGATGCACTTGAGTTAAATCAAGTACATTATATAATTTCCATATCTATTTTAGAAGCCAGCAACATTTCAAATGCAATTTTAATCTGCATAAGAAGTATTTGTTGAGTTCTTACATTAGGTCAGTCCCAGGGGATGTAAAGATGAAAAAGACTTTTTTTTTTTTTTTCTCCTAAAGAGCTTCCCATGCAGTGTCAAGCAGCAGGAATATATTATTATGCATTGTAAGAGACAGATATATGCACAGGGGATAGAAGAGCCCAGAGCAGGAACCCCTAAACCAGCTTGAGAGCTTAGGAATCATTTCTTGAAGGAAAATGAAGTATATGGCTGAAGCCAAAAAGATGGGGAAGAGTTGGCCAAAGATGGAGATTATTCAAAAAATGAATGAAGAATTGGACAAAAGTGAAAAATGATATATGATAGTTTTAAATGTCAGATTCATTGAGGTATAATTTATATCAGGGTTTTGAATTGATTCATTCAAGTTTAACTCCCTGCTGGGTATTTGCATCTCCATCCCAAGTATGCTGAATCAGAATCTACATGTTAACAAGATCTCTAGGTGATTCTTATTTATATATAGGAATTTATATATGAGAATCATACATATTTCTTTAACTTATACATAACAGTCATCTGAGGATCAATAAGAATCACCTAGGGATCTTGTTAAAATGTAGATTTTTGATTCAATGTATCTTGGGTAGAAATGCAAATTTGGGGCAGGTTTCAAATCAGAATGAACCAATTTGAAGCCTTGGTTTGCATGCAGTAAAATTCACTCTTTCAAGAGTTTGGTTCTGCAAATTTTGATAAATGCAATGAGTCATAGAATCAAAATATAGAATATTTCTATTACCCCAAAGTGGTCCCTTGTTCCACTTTGTAGTTAGTCCCTTACCCGTCTCACCCTCTAGTGACCACTGATACCTATAATTTTACATTTTTCAGAATATCATATAAATGAGATAACACAAATGAGATAGTTTGAG
>NW_006921594.1:20908802-20913148 GCF_000298275.1 Orycteropus afer afer | reverse complement strand
AGTGGTTAAAATAAACAGTTTAAAATCTCTCAATGTATTTAGTAGTTAAAATCTGTGTGTGGTGTGTCATGGAGAATTTCACAAAGCCTGGACACTGAGTAGCAGGTGTCACATGAAATGGCAGCGTTATGACAGTAGTAGCTGAGAAGCAAGAAATCAAGAGGACCAGGCTATGAGAAGGTAGTTGTATGGCTCATGCATACCAGGAGGACTTGAAGGAGAAGAGCAAGACTAATAGGCAAAAGATTAGGCAAATAGTCATGACTCAGAAACTTGAGTGAAGACCCAAGACAAATCACTGAAGCAGAGGTGTCCGGAGCACATCCTGGACTGGAAGAAATGAATAACCCTGGCCTCAGCTGCATCATTCTGCTCTTACTTTGGTGGCAGCAGTGCTGAAGGAACCCCGATTTGGATGGCTGCCATTGATGAAAGTAAAGCCTGTTGACTGGCTGGCTTGTGAGACAGTTCTCTGGCAAAACCCCTTCTTGACATAAAGTAATGAAGAGTTTCTTACCCCTTTGGGATCAATTGCTTGTGGTTTTGATATGAGATGTTGATGTGGTGCTTTTAATTTATTATTAATACTTTATTTTAACTTGTGGCATGTGAATAGTGCCTTTGCAGTGACCACTTAAATCATGAAACTGATCTTTATAAATAATTTACCAGAGAAATAATAACTGATTTCTAGAGGGGATTGTCTACTGGGTGGTAATCAACCTGACACAGGCAGCTTCTTTATCTGTCAGTCTGCTAAATTGTACGTATCTTTCAGTTATTATGAAGATGTTAATGTGATTAGATTTTTCTTTTCTAGCAGATACAGAATTTGTTTTTTATTTATAGTGTAATTTATACTTGAAGGCAATTGTACATTGTATTGGCAGTTTTAGCCAAAAGAGGACATTAGTGTCAAAAATATTCTTTAGAATGTTTCATAATCAAAATACAGATAATCTGCTTTATGGGCATATATGAAGGTGAGATATTTTATTCCAATTTGTTTATAAGTTCTGTAATTATTTTAATTAATTTGAATTCTACTCTCAAATTGCTTATCCTTAAAAAGTTAAGACTCCCTAGTCCATACAGCTTTCTGTATTTCTTTAGTTGGGACTTTGAATGTTTCTGTGTTGTAAATGTACACCACATTTTATTTCACCTAAACATTCAGGTACTTCTGTTATTTGAAAGGATGTAGAGAAGTTGTTCTCAAAGCATGATCCCTGAACTGGCAGAATCAGGTTTTCCTGGGAGTTTGTAAGTGATGCAAAATTTGGGGCCCTACCCTAGACCTGGAAAATCAGAAATTTTCAAGCAAGACCCAGTCATGTTTTAGCAATACCTGTAACTGATTGTGATACACAGTAAAATTTGAGAATCAGTACTCTAGTGAATCAATTTGTTGGTTCATTTATGTGACTTATATGATTAATTCATTTATTTGATTAATCTAAATTAATATAATTTATGTAGGTTGGGAGCTGCTAAAATACACAAGTTCTAATGTTCACCTTCAAGAAGTATATAATCTAGTTGAGCTTTTAATTTACAGGTGGAGAGTTAAAGAATGTTGCAAAAGTCTAAGATATGCCACAGTACAGTTTATGATGAATTACCAAATTAGAAAGATAATATAATGTTACCATTACACTGTAGTGCTTAAGAGTCAGCTCCAGAGACAGACTGTCTGCATTTAATACCACCTCTGCCAGTAATTGGTACCTACCTCACAGGATTATCGTGAGGTTAAAGGAGTTAGACACATAATCAAGACTATGTAATGGAAGAATTAGTTATAATTATTTAAGTATCATGAACAGTAAGTTTCATGGAAATTCTGAGTAACTTACTTGAACTGAAAGAATTAGGATGATTTATAGAAAATTATGTACATGCTATATAGAAAATTATCTGCACTTTGAACTATGAGCTTAAGTTGGTGGAAGGGGTGGCAATGGAGAGGGACACTGATAGCGTATGAGAAAAAAAATGAGTAAATCCTTGTTTCTAATGAAGAGAACTGTATAGGGTTGACATCTCCAATTGGTCTATTTAAATCTATTGGTAAAATTGTCTTTTTTTTGGTTGATTTTCAAGGTAACTATGTCCTGTTTAAGTTGGGGAAGCAACCTAAATCTCCTTGGGGAAATAGACCACACAGTCCTTGGACCATCATATCCTTGCTTCCACATATGTCAAATCCAAGTCTGTCTGTGAGCTTCAAAACATCATTTTAATACCTCTAACCATGTCTACCTACATATCCCAAAGGCCTCTCAAACTCAAAATGTCAAAAACTAAAATTATCACCTTCCATACCTCCAAATCTACTCTCTCTTAATATTGTATGTCTCAGTAAACACCACTTCTGTCCATCACACACCAGTGTGTGGGTCCCACTGAGTCATCAGTTTCTGTGTGCTGCCTGGAAAGTGAAAATGTTCTCTGTTCACTTTCCTGGGTAAAATCTATTAATAGATCTCTTTTTTTAGGAAATAGTTTTCATTAACAGGATGTAATATAAGGCCCCTTATGATCTCCCTGTCTCCTTTCTAACCTCATAAATTATTCCTTCTTTTACTCGTAGCAAACCAGTCAGCAATACCACACTATTAGTTCTCTTCCGGCCCTTCACAAATCCTGTACTTCCTGCCTAAAAGTCATGTGTTTCACCCCTAACCCTGCTCATTCTTACACAACTCCATCATTGATCACATCCTTTGTGAGGTCTTCACCTCTCAAACTCACAGCTGAACAGGTGAGTTTATTACTCATTGCAGCAAGGAAAACACTATGGAGAGCTGTGTTGTCTCTCAGTAAGACGGTGTAAGAAGAACTCATCATAGGATTTGGGTGTTTTTTGGGTGATTGGAAGAGAGTGTAAGGAAGTTGGAGTTTGCTCTAGATTAGATGTATTTAGAAAGCAGGGATAATTCTATGATTGTGTACCTCAAAAAAATCTTATCTATAGGGAGGGAAAACTAGAGCGAGGAGAAAGCTGTGACTGGAAAAGAAGCAGCAGCTACTCATTTTAACTGAGAGAAAAGGATGTTTGTCTTATTGTGTGTATCCCAGTGACTTGATTGTATCTGTGATTAGACAAAACTAAAGAGTCTTCTTCTGTCTCGTAGCATCTTAGCCTCAGTGCCCTTGTTTGAAGTTGGTATTCTGTGGTATTGTTTATGTTCAAAAGAGAATAGCAGGGCCTGCCTGTGAATGCTAAGCCAGCTTCTCAATGTCAGAATATCAGGAGCTTCTTCTTCATTTTTTTTTCTTTTTGTTGTTTCAGAAGTTACTCATTCCGTTATTCCAAAGCCCTTTTTTTAATACCTCTTTTAAATTACATATCACATTTTATTTTAAGTAAACCAATGTCTGCCATATTATATTCAGTAAACGTTTGATAAATGAGTGAAAAAGTGAGTTGTTGCAACCATCCATCATTGACTTTTATGATATGATATCTTCCTTCCATTCTTCATTTAAAACTATTAATTATAAGATTTTGAGGAAATCAGAAATATCTCTTTATAAAAAAATTATTAGTGAATGATGGTGTTGTGATTTAGAGAGAGACAAAAGATTTGAGAGGCAGACGAGGAGGAGTTTAGCACTTATCAATTACATTTTTGTCAAATGCATTAATCACTTTTGCTAAATTCTATAGAAATAGGAATAATTATTGATAAACTCTTTACTTATTAATACAATTTTGCCAATATGGAATTTAAAATAAATAATACATATATAATACAATAATACATATATTGAAATATATATATATATATATATTTCAAGTGCATAGCCAGCATGTATAATTGAGGTGCACATCTCCCCATTAGAACATTATTTCCTAATGGATGGTATAATGTGTGTCTTGAACCAATCATCTCTTTTTTTCTTCTTGACACTATGCCAAATCTTCTATTTCTGTTCTCAGTTACACTATTCTTCATCAGGCCCACTTTGGATAATGTGGAGGGAGAGTGATAAAGAGATGAAAATCTTTCCTTACAAAACTTACTTTTATAATCCTGTTGATCATATTTCAAAAGACAGTGGTAGGAGTTACTTATGTGAGCCGTCATCAGAGGAATAATGTATGAATTCTAGGAGTAGCAAGTTAGTCCATGGAAGATTGCTAAATAACCTAAGCAAGTATTAGTCCTCTCAAATTGTATTTAAGAAGGACTCTGTGAATAGTCACTATGTGGCCTTAATGATGACCGAGATTTCATATGTACTGATTCCAGTTCCTTAATCTACCTGTGAACTGTTTTGACTAAAAAGAACCTGAACACAAAATAGAATACTAAGTTGAAACATTTGTAGTGAAATGG
>NW_006921594.1:20895379-20902167 GCF_000298275.1 Orycteropus afer afer | reverse complement strand
ATTTAACCCTTTCTATCATGGGATAGATATTGCCCAGAAACATTTTCAGCTTCCCAGCTTTGTTAGGAAGATGTTATCCCAGTTGTGGCACATGCTATCACCTGATGGGACTGTATAACTGCACAAATCTGAAGAAGCAGGCCTTACCCCTCCAATCCTACTAGCAGAGTCCCTTTGGGACTTATTTGTCCCATGTAATTGTATCAAAATCCATATTATCTCAAACAAATTTTTTCTTTGATTTCTACATGCTTTCCATTACTGAAAACACATGGTATAAACAATCACTCAAAGCAGAAAATAATTAGTCATGAAAGGGTTAAGAGTCATCCATGTTGTTGCATATATCAGTAGTTCCTTCCTTTTTACTGCTGGGTAGTATTCTACTGTGTGAATATTCATTCCCTAGTTGATTGACATTTGGATTGTTTCCAGCTTTTGGCAATTATGAAAAAATGTGCTATAAACATTTACATGCAGTCATTTGTGTGGACATTTATTTTCATTTCTTTTAGGTAAATCCTTAGGAGTTGGACTGCTGGGTCATATGTGCAACATTTTGATGCAGCCTTTTTTTTTTTATGCAGCTAGCCAGAAGAATGACATAGCATGAGCTATTCACAATTTGGCATTTTTGTATCAAAATGAGAGAAAGAAATTTTAAAAAAGTTTGTGCGAAGACCAAATTGCTCAGTATTTTTTATCTCAGTCTGTGAAGCTCAAGTAGCATTTATGAGAGCATGGGAAGGATTTTAAGCTGTGATGTCATAGGTTCATATTTCTATCTCATCTGAGGCATCAAGGTGGAGCCTGGATTGGTTGAAGGAGGTATTATTACATTAGTAATCCGGTATCCTACAATAAACCTGTTCCTGGAGGTATTCTATTTGAAAACAAAAATGTGAAGCGTATTGAAGACTTCCATTATCACACGCCAAGGATATTGTGTAATTAGGAAAGCAAACTTATTATCAACATATTTCTGAGCAATTAAATAGCCCACTTCCTAGAACTGTGACCTGTCATGAGTAGTTTGCATTGAGAAAAGAAGATTGCAGTATGTGGAACTAAGCAGGTGTTTATAAGAAGCTGTGAGGTGTTTCTTCAACAAGTAAGGCACGGAAAGAGAAGAAGTTAGAAGTTTTAAAATATAGGCAATCACATCTACCAAAATTGTCAACAAACAATTCCATATCTTTCACAGCATATATACATACACCCACCATATACAAACACATATCTATACACACACATATAAACACACCCACTTCTTCTCCAGGGTTATTCAAGGAGGTATCCAAAAAGAAATTATTCCCTTTGGAGATTGCACAACCCCGGTGGAGGGGGAAATACGTGACATGGAGATAAATGACCAGCATGGGATTTTACTTTCCTATCCACCAAGAGCTTGCAATAGAGGAGAAACTAGTATGGACTGATTGTTTGGGACTGTGCTGAGCACTTTCCATGTATTATTTTTATCTAATTCTATTACTAGCCCTGCGGTGTATTATTTTACAGATTTTTTAGGTGAAGAAACCCTGATTTGGAGAGTTTGGAAGTTACTCAAATGAACCAAGCTACTAACTGATAGAATTGGTATAAGGATCTACAGTTGTGTTGAAGCAAGAAAAATGAATGTAATAAGTGAAATATGTTGTTATTTTTATGTGCTGTTGAGTCAGACCCGACTCATAGCGACCCCTCCTTGGGTTTCCAAGGCAGTATCACTACAGAAGTAGATTGCCCAACCTTCCTTCCGAGCAGTGGCTGGTGGGTTTGAACCACCAGCCTTCTGGTTAAAGTCCTTAGGCATTACGCTACCAAGGCTCCCAAGTGAAATATACCCTTGGCAAATTATAACATACTACACATACAATACTAATAATCATAGAATTCTTCATTAATGAATCTTTCTTTCTCCACAGCTTCCTTCTCAAAGCCTACTCATTTACATTTAACTCCTACATACAGCTATTTCTGAGCATCAGAGTGTCTGCCTACCCCTTGAAATTACATTCTAAATTTTGTGCATCTATATGTTATATTTTTCTGGGGAGTGAGTTCATATATTTCCTCAAATTTTTGAAGGACTCTATGACATCAGAATGGTGGAAAACCACTACCAGTTTGTTGACTACTATTCAACATCAGCCTTCATAATAAAACATAGTCAATCTCAAAATACAAAAAAATGTTCAAAATAGGAAACGAAAATTTATAGTAAATACTCATTTTTGTGTCAGAGGATGTATGCATTCTTTTAAAGCCATTCATTTCTTTGAAAGTGCAATATTTTCTTTCAGAATTTTGTAACTACTAAAAATCATGTGGTTTGGCTGGTGATTTGCATGGTTCATATTTTCAAGTGCTTCTCTACATGTCAACCATAAATAATTAGAGGATTTTTTTCTACTAAATTTAAGTTAAAATTACTAGTATATACACAGTGATTGAACTAGAAATTTAATTTAAAAAAAAAAATTCTCTCAAATATGCATTAGCACCACCATTTTCCCTGTCAAATGAATCTTGGTACTAATAGAATGAATGACTCAAGTACTCTTATAAACTCATGTCTAATTATGTCAGATTTTTATATTAAATCACAATTTATTTGAGTCCATGCCACCTGTCAAATCTACAAATGATATTATTATTGCTGTGTGGAATATTAGAATAGTAGATGATCTATTTAAAAAAAGAAACCTATTTTACCTTCTACATTCAAGTTCTCCAAATTTTAAAAAAACTATTTTCCTGCCTCTGGTGTGTGTACACTAGTGATAATAATTAATAATGGCTCATATTTATTTAGGCTTTATATTGCCAAGGACTTGCACAAAGGCCCAATGACTCATTCAATTCTACCAACAATGAGGTAGGTGCCGTTATCATCTGCATTTGCTATAATTGAAGGAGCAGATGTTTTAGAGTCAGCAGACTGTATGAATACCAGACCTATCATTTATTACTCTGATAATCTACTTATTACTATGATAATAGTATTATGATAATATTATTGCTATGATAATTTATGAGAGGTTGCAGAAACTCTATGAACTCAAATACCTCATCTGTAAATTGGTAATTGTAGTACTTACCTTGTAAGAGTTTTACGAGGATTGAGAAACAACATATAAAACATTTTCAGAGCATTTCTGGCAGCCAGTAAATGTTTCCTTTCTATAGTTTTCCCACATGTTTTTCTGGATATATATTGAAATATTAATTGCCAAATTGAAAACTACATGTGGGGAATTAAAAATCAAAGAAAAAAATCAAGCATTTAAGGAAATTCCAAATATTTCTAATGAATTTATTGCAACACCTAAAAAGCAATTCCATTTAAAAACAACGTAAAAAAATAAAACAAAACTTGGTTCCCTCATTTGTTTTTAATGAGGATTAGATGAGATAATACATATGAAGCATGTAGAGCACAGACATTCACTGCCTTCTTTTACAATTTCTTTTCTTAGGAAAAGAATTATAGTTTTTTAAAGCTTCCATTTTAACTTGCTATACAGTCATAGTAGTTAAAACATCCTAATACTGGTACAATGACAGGTACATAGATCAATGTAATAGAATTGATAACCCAGAAGTATCCATCAATCCACCTATGAACAGCGAATTGCTGACAAAGGACTGGCATTCAATAAATGGGGAAGAGATAGTTTCTTTAACAAATGGTGCTGGCAATACTGGATGTATGTTATGGGTTGAATTATATCTCCTCAAAATACTGTCAACTGGGCTGGGCAATGTCTCTCAGTGGTTTAGCCATTATGCAATGATGTAGTTTGGCAGTTATGTAATGATGTTATCGTCCTATATGATGTCATCAGCTAGTCAGCTGTAAGGGAATTAGGGTGGGATGCAATATCTTAATTATGTCACTGCATTGATCTAGTGTTAGAGGAGATTCCCCGGAGTGTAGCCAGCATCACCTTTTATCTTACAAGAGATAAAAGGAGAGAGGAGAAAACTGAGAGGAGGGATCACCTGCCACCAAAAAAGAAGAGCCAGGTGTGAGCATGACCTTTAGATCTGAGGTCATTGTGCTGAGAAACTCCTAGACTCATGGTAAAATTAATGACAAGGACCTATCCTTAGAGGTAACAGAGAGGGAAATCCTTCCCCTGAAGCTGGCACCCTGAATTTGAACTTCTATCCTCCTAAATTTTGAGAGAATAAACTCCTGTTTGTTAAAACCATCTACTTGTGGTATTTCAATTGTAGCAGCACTAGATAACTAACACAATATCTATTTGTAGAAAAATGAAAAAGGATCCATACCTCACACCATATATAAAAAGTTGGATCAAATATAAAGCCCAAAACTATGAAGATCATCAAAGACAAAATAGGGCCAAAATTAGGGGTACTGATTAATGCCATAAATATCCTATCAAACATAACTAAAAGTTCACTAACAGAAGAAGATAAATTAGATGACTGAGACCTCCTAAAAATTAAATACTCCAAAAGAGTAAAAAAGAAACCTATAGACTAGGATACATTTTATGGGCAAAGACATATCAGACAAGGTTCTTCTTATTGCTGTTAGGTGGTATTGAGTTGATTCTGACTCATATCAACCCAATGTATAATAGAATGAAGCATTGCCTGGTCCTGAGTCATCTTCACAATCTTTGTTATCCTTGAGCCCATCATTGCAGCCACTGTGTCAATCCATCTCATTGAAGGTCTTGCCCTTTTTCTCTGACCCTCCACTTTACCAAGCATGATATCCCTCTCCAGGACCTGGTCCCTTTTGACCACTTGATCAAAGTAAGTGAGACAAAGTCTGGCCATTCTTGCTTCTCAGGAGCATTCTGGCTGCACTTGTTCCACGATAGACTTGTTCTTCTGGGAGTCCATTGTATTTTCAGTATTCTTTGCCAACACCACAATTCAAAGACATCAGTTCTTCAGTCTTCGTCATTCATTGTCCAGCTTGCACATGCATATGAGGCTATTGAAAATACCATGGCTTGGGTTAAGCATACCTTAGTCTTCAAAGTGACTACTTTGAAGAGAGCTTTTGCACTTTAAAGAGAGCTTTTGCAGCAGATTTGCCTAGTGTAATACTACATGTGATTTCTTGACTGTTGTTTCTATGAGTGCTGATTGTTGATCCTAGTGAAATGAAATCTTTGACCACTTCAATCTTTTCTCCATTTATCATGACATTGCTTACTGGTCCAGTGGTGGGGATTTTTGTTTTCTTTACGTTGAGGTGTAATCCATCCTGAAGACTGTAGTCTTTGATCTATATCAGTGAGTGGTTCAAGTCCTCTTTACTTTCTGCAACCAAGGTTGTGTCATCTGCATATCATAGGCTGTTAATGAGTCATCCTCCAATCCTGATGCCACATTCTTCATATTGGACAAGGTACTAATATCTATAATTTATACAAAATTTCAACACTTCAATTACAAAAAGAAAAGCAATTCAATTTAAAAATGGACACAGAACATAACGGACATTCCACCAAAGACATTCAGCTGAACCACAAATACATGAAGGGATGAGAGATCATTAACTATTAGAGAGATGCAAATCAAAACAGCAACGAGATAACCTCTTACCCTGGCAATTATAGCAGTGACCAAAAAAATAAAAATAAAAATAAAAACCAGAAAATGCTGATGTGGGTGTGGGGAGATTGGGACTCTCATACCCTGCTGGTTGAATTGTAAAATGGCACAACCAGTGTGGAAAATGGCACAGCACTTCCTTAAAAACTTAGAAACAGAGATACCATATAATCCAGCAATCCCACTACTAGGTATATAGACTAGAGAAATAAGAGCTAGGACTGGAACAGATATGTGTACACCTGTGTTCATCATAGCATTATTCACAATGGCAAACAACCTACGTACCCATCAACAGATGAATAGATAAACAAGCTATGCTACATATACAACAATGGAATACTGCACAACGTAAAAGAATAACAACGAATCCATGAAAGATCTCACAACATGAATGAGCCTGGAGGACATTTTGCTGAGTGAAAGAAGTCAATAACAACAGGCCAAATATTGTATGAGAATGCCATTATTAAAAGTCAAGAAAAGGTTTTTGCACAGAAAGAAACATTCTTTGATGGCTACCAGAGATGAGAGGGGCAGAGAGCATAAACCACTAACTAGATAGTAGTTTAACTTGGATGAATGGAAAGGGAAGTATAATAATGGGGAGGTCAGCACAACATGACCGAGGCAAATAAAGACACAGGGAGCTGTGCAAGAGTAAAAGCCAACAATGGTAAATACTATTACATACACAACCCTGCAGTAATAGTAATAGCAAACCAATTTACAAGTGGATATACAGGTAGATATATGAGCTGAACAGGTGTGGGATGGTATAGAAATACACCCAAGAGCATGTATAGGTTTGGCAGAGTATATTTCTACATACATATTTGTATGTGTTGCAAATATATGTAGTACACAGGTATATAGTAGAGTGTATGGGGGCAAAGTTATTCTTAGCTATAACCAAATACCTTGAGGAACTAAGTCGCTGAGCTTGAGGGCTTAGGGCCATAGTCATTGGGGGCATCTAGGACAATTGGCATAGCATAGTCCATAAAGGTAATTTTGTATATTCTACTTTGGTGAGGAGCAACCAGGGCCTCAAAAACTTGTGAGCTGGAGGCGGGGCAAGATGGTGGACTAGGCAGAAGGATTGCACAGACCCTCTTCAACAAAGAAAAGGGAAACCAATTAACACAGACACAGAAGATAATCTTGGACCCCTGAGCCTT